>NW_026605800.1:0-33137 GCF_945859685.1 Eupeodes corollae
ATAATGATAGATCTTGATTAGGAGTATCTTTTTCTAGTACATGTCAAGTATCTATTTTGAAGTCTTGATCGATTTTGGGGGTTGGGAAGGATCAGGTGATGGTTTTGGGTGTCATTTGATTTTCGTCTAGAACATCAAAAATCCTTCAGGATGCTCCAAAATGACTCATCTATATCTATAATGATAGATCTTGATTAGGAGTATCTTTTTCTAGTACATGTCAAGTATCTATTTTGAAGTCTTGATCGATTTTGGGGGTTGGGAAGGATCAGGTGATGGTTTTGGGTGTGATTTGATTTTCGTCTAGAACATCAAAAATCCTTCAGGATGCTCCAAAATGACTCATCTATATCTATAATGATAGATCTTGATTAGGAGTATCTTTTTCTAGTACATGTCAAGTATCTATTTTGAAGTCTTGATCGATTTTGGGGGTTGGGAAGGATCAGGTGATGGTTTTGGGTGTGATTTGATTTTCGTCTAGAACATCAAAAATCCTTCAGGATGCTCCAAAATGACTCATCTATATCTATAATGATAGATCTTGATTAGGAGTATCTTTTTCTAGTACATGTCAAGTATCTATTTTGAAGTCTTGATCGATTTTGGGGGTTGGGAAGGATCAGGTGATGGTTTTGGGTGTGATTTGATTTTCGTCTAGAACATCAAAAATCCTTCAGGATGCTCCAAAATGACTCATCTATATCTATAATGATAGATCTTGATTAGGAGTATCTTTTTCTAGTACATGTCAAGTATCTATTTTGAAGTCTTGATCGATTTTGGGGGTTGGGAAGGATCAGGTGATGGTTTTGGGTGTGATTTGATTTTCGTCTAGAACATCAAAAATCCTTCAGGATGCTCCAAAATGACTCATCTATATCTATAATGATAGATCTTGATTAGGAGTATCTTTTTCTAGTACATGTCAAGTATCTATTTTGAAGTCTTGATCGATTTTGGGGGTTGGGAAGGATCAGGTGATGGTTTTGGGTGTGATTTGATTTTCGTCTAGAACATCAAAAATCCTTCAGGATGCTCCAAAATGACTCATCTATATCTATAATGATAGATCTTGATTAGGAGTATCTTTTTCTAGTACATGTCAAGTATCTATTTTGAAGTCTTGATCGATTTTGGGGGTTGGGAAGGATCAGGTGATGGTTTTGGGTGTGATTTGATTTTCGTCTAGAACATCAAAAATCCTTCAGGATGCTCCAAAATGACTCATCTATATCTATAATGATAGATCTTGATTAGGAGTATCTTTTTCTAGTACATGTCAAGTATCTATTTTGAAGTCTTGATCGATTTTGGGGGTTGGGAAGGATCAGGTGATGGTTTTGGGTGTGATTTGATTTTCGTCTAGAACATCAAAAATCCTTCAGGATGCTCCAAAATGACTCATCTATATCTATAATGATAGATCTTGATTAGGAGTATCTTTTTTTAGTACATGTCAAGTATCTATTTTGAAGTCTTGATCGATTTTGGGGGTTGGGAAGGATCAGGTGATGGTTTTGGGTGTGATTTGATTTTCGTCTAGAACATCAAAAATCCTTCAGGATGCTCCAATATGACTCATCTATATCTATAATGATAGATCTTGATTTGGAGTATCTTTTTCTAGTACATGTCAAGTATCTATTTTGAAGTCTTGATCGATTTTGGGGGTTGGGAAGGATCAGGTGATGGTTTTGGGTGTGATTTGATTTTCGTCTAGAACATCAAAAATCCTTCAGGATGCTCCAAAATGACTCATCTATATCTATAATGATAGATCTTGATTAGGAGTATCTTTTTCTAGTACATGTCAAGTATCTATTTTGAAGTCTTGATCGATTTTGGGGGTTGGGAAGGATCAGGTGATGGTTTTGGGTGTGATTTGATTTTCGTCTAGAACATCAAAAATCCTTCAGGATGCTCCAAAATGACTCATCTATATCTATAATGATAGATCTTGATTAGGAGTATCTTTTTCTAGTACATGTCAAGTATCTATTTTGAAGTCTTGATCGATTTTGGGGGTTGGGAAGGATCAGGTGATGGTTTTGGGTGTGATTTGATTTTCGTCTAGAACATCAAAAATCCTTCAGGATGCTCCAAAATGACTCATCTATATCTATAATGATAGATCTTGATTAGGAGTATCTTTTTCTAGTACATGTCAAGTATCTATTTTGAAGTCTTGATCGATTTTGGGGGTTGGGAAGGATCAGGTGATGGTTTTGGGTGTGATTTGATTTTCGTCTAGAACATCAAAAATCCTTCAGGATGCTCCAAAATGACTCATCTATATCTATTATGATAGATCTTGATTAGGAGTATCTTTTTCTAGTACATGTCAAGTATCTATTTTGAAGTCTTGATCGATTTTGGGGGTTGGGAAGGATCAGGTGATGGTTTTGGGTGTGATTTGATTTTCGTCTAGAACATCAAAAATCCTTCAGGATGCTCCAAAATGACTCATCTATATCTATAATGATAGATCTTGATTAGGAGTATCTTTTTCTAGTACATGTCAAGTATCTATTTTGAAGTATTGATCGATTTTGGGGGTTGGGAAGGATCAGGTGATGGTTTTGGGTGTGATTTGATTTTCGTCTAGAACATCAAAAATCCTTCAGGATGCTCCAAAATGACTCATCTATATCTATAATGATAGATCTTGATTAGGAGTATCTTTTTCTAGTACATGTCAAGTATCTATTTTGAAGTCTTGATCGATTTTGGGGGTTGGGAAGGATCAGGTGATGGTTTTGGGTGTGATTTGATTTTCGTCTAGAACATCAAAAATCCTTCAGGATGCTCCAAAATGACTCATCTATATCTATAATGATAGATCTTGATTAGGAGTATCTTTTTCTAGTACATGTCAAGTATCTATTTTGAAGTCTTGATCGATTTTGGGGGTTGGGAAGGATCAGGTAATGGTTTTGGGTGTGATTTGATTTTCGTCTAGAACATCAAAAATCCTTCAGGATGCTCCAAAATGACTCATCTATATCTATAATGATAGATCTTGATTAGGAGTATCTTTTTCTAGTACATGTCAAGTATCTATTTTGAAGTCTTGATCGATTTTGGGGGTTGGGAAGGATCAGGTGATGGTTTTGGGTGTGATTTGATTTTCGTCTAGAACATCAAAAATCCTTCAGGATGCTCCAAAATGACTCATCTATATCTATAATGATAGATCTTGATTAGGAGTATCTTTTTCTAGTACATGTCAAGTATCTATTTTGAAGTCTTGATCGATTTTGGGGGTTGGGAAGGATCAGGTGATGGTTTTGGGTGTGATTTGATTTTCGTCTAGAACATCAAAAATCCTTCAGGATGCTCCAAAATGACTCATCTATATCTATAATGATAGATCTTGATTAGGAGTATCTTTTTCTAGTACATGTCAAGTATCTATTTTGAAGTCTTGATCGATTTTGGGGGTTGGGAAGGATCAGGTGATGGTTTTGGGTGTGATTTGATTTTCGTCTAGAACATCAAAAATCCTTCAGGATGCTCCAAAATGACTCATCTATATCTATAATGATAGATCTTGATTAGGAGTATCTTTTTCTAGTACATGTCAAGTATCTATTTTGAAGTCTTGATCGATTTTGGGGGTTGGGAAGGATCAGGTGATGGTTTTGGGTGTGATTTGATTTTCGTCTAGAACATCAAAAATCCTTCAGGATGCTCCAAAATGACTCATCTATATCTATAATGATAGATCTTGATTAGGAGTATCTTTTTCTAGTACATGTCAAGTATCTATTTTGAAGTCTTGATCGATTTTGGGGGTTGGGAAGGATCAGGTGATGGTTTTGGGTGTGATTTGATTTTCGTCTAGAACATCAAAAATCCTTCAGGATGCTCCAAAATGACTCATCTATATCTATAATGATAGATCTTGATTAGGAGTATCTTTTTCTAGTACATGTTAAGTATCTATTTTGAAGTCTTGATCGATTTTGGGGGTTGGGAAGGATCAGGTGATGGTTTTGGGTGTGATTTGATTTTCGTCTAGAATATCAAAAATCCTTCAGGATGCTCCAAAATGACTCATCTATATCTATAATGATAGATCTTGATTAGGAGTATCTTTTTCTAGTACATGTCAAGTATCTATTTTGAAGTCTTGATCGATTTTGGGGGTTGGGAAGGATCAGGTGATGGTTTTGGGTGTGATTTGATTTTCGTCTAGAACATCAAAAATCCTTCAGGATGCTCCAAAATGACTCATCTATATCTATAATGATAGATCTTGATTAGGAGTATCTTTTTCTAGTACATGTCAAGTATCTATTTTGAAGTCTTGATCGATTTTGGGGGTTGGGAAGGATCAGGTGATGGTTTTGGGTGTGATTTGATTTTCGTCTAGAACATCAAAAATCCTTCAGAATGCTCCAAAATGACTCATCTATATCTATAATGATAGATCTTGATTAGGAGTATCTTTTTTTAGTACATGTCAAGTATCTATTTTGAAGTCTTGATCGATTTTGGGGGTTGGGAAGGATCAGGTGATGGTTTTGGGTGTGATTTGATTTTCGTCTAGAACATCAAAAATCCTTCAGGATGCTCCAAAATGACTCATCTATATCTATAATGATAGATCTTGATTAGGAGTATCTTTTTCTAGTACATGTCAAGTATCTATTTTGAAGTCTTGATCGATTTTGGGGGTTGGGAAGGATCAGGTGATGGTTTTGGGTGTGATTTGATTTTCGTCTAGAACATCAAAAATCCTTCTGGATGCTCCAAAATGACTCATCTATATCTATAATGATAGATCTTGATTAGGAGTATCTTTTTCTAGTACATGTCAAGTATCTATTTTGAAGTCTTGATCGATTTTGGGGGTTGGGAAGGATCAGGTGATGGTTTTGGGTGTGATTTGATTTTCGTCTAGAACATCAAAAATCCTTCAGGATGCTCCAAAATGACTCATCTATATCTATAATGATAGATCTTGATTAGGAGTATCTTTTTCTAGTACATGTCAAGTATCTATTTTGAAGTCTTGATCGATTTTGGGGGTTGGGAAGGATCAGGTGATGGTTTTGGGTGTGATTTGATTTTCGTCTAGAACATCAAAAATCCTTCAGGATGCTCCAAAATGACTCATCTATATCTATAATGATAGATCTTGATTAGGAGTATCTTTTTCTAGTACATGTCAAGTATCTATTTTGAAGTCTTGATCGATTTTGGGGGTTGGGAAGGATCAGGTGATGGTTTTGGGTGTGATTTGATTTTCGTCTAGAACATCAAAAATCCTTCAGGATGCTCCAAAATGACTCATCTTTATCTATAATGATAGATCTTGATTAGGAGTATCTTTTTCTAGTACATGTCAAGTATCTATTTTGAAGTCTTGATCGATTTTGGGGGTTGGGAAGGATCAGGTGATGGTTTTGGGTGTGATTTGATTTTCGTCTAGAACATCAAAAATCCTTCAGGATGCTCCAAAATGACTCATCTATATCTATAATGATAGATCTTGATTAGGAGTATCTTTTTCTAGTACATGTCAAGTATCTATTTTGAAGTCTTGATCGATTTTGGGGGTTGGGAAGGATCAGGTGATGGTTTTGGGTGTGATTTGATTTTCGTCTAGAACATCAAAAATCCTTCAGGATGCTCCAAAATGACTCATCTATATCTATAATGATAGATCTTGATTGGGAGTATCTTTTTCTAGTACATGTCAAGTATCTATTTTGAAGTCTTGATCGATTTTGGGGGTTGGGAAGGATCAGGTGATGGTTTTGGGTGTGATTTGATTTTCGTCTAGAACATCAAAAATCCTTTAGGATGCTGCAAAATGACTCATCTATATCTATAATGATAGATCTTGATTAGGAGTATCTTTTTCTAGTACATGTCAAGTATCTATTTTGAAGTCTTGATCGATTTTGGGGGTTGGGAAGGATCAGGTGATGGTTTTGGGTGTGATTTGATTTTCGTCTAGAACATCAAAAATCCTTCAGGATGCTCCAAAATGACTCATCTATATCTATAATGATAGATCTTGATTAGGAGTATCTTTTTCTAGTACATGTCAAGTATCTATTTTGAAGACTTGATCGATTTTGGGGGTTGGGAAGGATCAGGTGATGGTTTTGGGTGTGATTTGATTTTCGTCTAGAACATCAAAAATCCTTCAGGATGCTCCAAAATGACTCATCTATATCTATAATGATAGATCTTGATTAGGAGTATCTTTTTCTAGTACATGTCAAGTATCTATTTTGAAGTCTTGATCGATTTTGGGGGTTGGGAAGGATCAGGTGATGGTTTTGGGTGTGATTTGATTTTCGTCTAGAACATCAAAAATCCTTCAGGATGCTCCAAAATGACTCATCTATATCTATAATGATAGATCTTGATTAGGAGTATCTTTTTCTAGTACATGTCAAGTATCTATTTTGAAGTCTTGATCGATTTTGGGGGTTGGTAAGGATCAGGTGATGGTTTTGGGTGTGATTTGATTTTCGTCTAGAACATCAAAAATCCTTCAGGATGCTCCAAAATGACTCATCTATATATATAATGATAGATCTTGATTAGGAGTATCTTTTTCTAGTACATGTCAAGTATCTATTTTGAAGTCTTGATCGATTTTGGGGGTTGGGAAGGATCAGGTGATGGTTTTGGGTGTGATTTGATTTTCGTCTAGAACATCAAAAATCCTTCAGGATGCTCCAAAATGACTCATCTATATCTATAATGATAGATCTTGATTAGGAGTATCTTTTTCTAGTACATATCAAGTATCTATTTTGAAGTCTTGATCGATTTTGGGTTTTGGGAAGGATCAGGTGATGGTTTTGGGTGTGATTTGATTTTCGTCTAGAACATCAAAAATCCTTCAGGATGCTCCAAAATGACTCATCTATATCTATAATGATAGATCTTGATTAGGAGTATCTTTTTCTAGTACATGTCAAGTATCTATTTTGAAGTCTTGATCGATTTTGGGGGTTGGGAAGGATCAGGTAATGGTTTTGGGTGTGATTTGATTTTCGTCTAGAACATCAAAAATCCTTCAGGATGCTCCAAAATGACTCATCTTTATCTATAATGATAGATCTTGATTAGGAGTATCTTTTTCTAGTACATGTCAAGTATCTATTTTGAAGTCTTGATCGATTTTGGGGGTTGGGAAGGATCAGGTGATGGTTTTGGGTGTGATTTGATTTTCGTCTAGAACATCAAAAATCCTTCAGGATGCTCCAAAATGACTCATCTATATCTATAATGATAGATCTTGATTAGGAGTATCTTTTTCTAGTACATGTCAAGTATCTATTTTGAAGTATTGATCGGTTTTTTGGGTTGGGAAGGATCAGGTGATGGTTTTGGGTGTGATTTGATTTTCGTCTAGAACATCAAAAATCCTTCAGGATGCTCCAAAATGACTCATCTAAATCTATAATGATAGATCTTGATTAGGAGTATCTTTTTCTAGTACATGTCAAGTATCTATTTTGAAGTCTTGATCGATTTTGAGGGTTGGGAAGGATCAGGTGATGGTTTTGGGTGTGATTTGATTTTCGTCTAGAACATCAAAAATCCTTCAGGATGCTCCAAAATGACTCATCTATATCTATAATGATAGATCTTGATTAGGAGTATCTTTTTCTAGTACATGTCAAGTATCTATTTTGAAGTCTTGATCGATTTTGGGGGTTGGGAAGGATCAGATGATGGTTTTGGGTGTGATTTGATTTTCGTCTAGAACATCAAAAATCCTTCAGGATGCTCCAAAATGACTCATCTATATCTATAATGACAGATCTTGATTAGGAGTATCTTTTTCTAGTACATGTCAAGTATCTATTTTGAAGTCTTGATCGATTTTGGGGGTTGGGAAGGATCAGGTGATGGTTTTGGGTGTGATTTGATTTTCGTCTAGAACATCAAAAATCCTTCAGGATGCTCCAAAATGACTCATCTATATCTATAATGATAGATCTTGATTAGAAGTATCTTTTTCTAGTACATGTCAAGTATCTATTTTGAAGTCTTGATCGATTTTGGGGGTTGGGAAGGATCAGGTGATGGTTTTGGGTGTGATTTGATTTTCGTCTAGAACATCAAAAATCCTTCAGGATGCTCCAAAATGACTCATCTATATCTATAATGATAGATCTTGATTAGGAGTATCTTTTTCTAGTACATGTCAAGTATCTATTTTGAAGTCTTGATCGATTTTGGGGGTTGGGAAGGATCAGGTGATGGTTTTGGGTGTGATTTGATTTTCGTCTAGAACATCAAAAATCCTTCAGGATGCTCCAAAATGACTCATCTATATCTATAATGATAGATCTTGATTAGGAGTATCTTTTTCTAGTACATGTCAAGTATCTATTTTGAAGTCTTGATCGATTTTGGGGGTTGGGAAGGATCAGGTGATGGTTTTGGGTGTGATTTGATTTTCGTCTAGAACATCAAAAATCCTTCAGGATGCTCCAAAATGACTCATCTATATCTATAATGATAGATCTTGATTAGGAGTATCTTTTTCTAGTACATGTCAAGTATCTATTTTGAAGTCTTGATCGATTTTGGGGGTTGGGAAGGATCAGTTGATGGTTTTGGGTGTGATTTGATTTTCGTCTAGAACATCAAAAATCCTTCAGGATGCTCCAAAATGACTCATCTATATCCATAATGATAGATCTTGATTAGGAGTATCTTTTTCTAGTACATGTCAAGTATCTATTTTGAAGTCTTGATCGATTTTGGGGGTTGGGAAGGATCAGGTGATGGTTTTGGGTGTGATTTGATTTTCGTCTAGAACATCAAAAATCCTTCAGGATGCTCCAAAATGACTCATCTATATCTATAATGATAGATCTTGATTAGGAGTATCTTTTTCTAGTACATGTCAAGTATCTATTTTGAAGTCTTGATCGATTTTGGGGGTTGGGAAGGATCAGGTGATGGTTTTGGGTGTGATTTGATTTTCGTCTAGAACATCAAAAATCCTTCAGGATGCTCCAAAATGACTCATCTATATCTATAATGATAGATCTTGATTAGGAGTATCTTTTTCTAGTACATGTCAAGTATCTATTTTGAAGTCTTGATCGATTTTGGGGGTTGGGAAGGATCAGGTGATGGTTTTGGGTGTGATTTGATTTTCGTCTAGAACATCAAAAATCCTTCAGGATGCTCCAAAATGACTCATCTATATCTATAATGATAGATCTTGATTAGGAGTATCTTTTTCTAGTACATGTCAAGTATCTATTTTGAAGTCTTGATCGATTTTGGGGGTTGGGAAGGATCAGGTGATGGTTTTGGGTGTGATTTGATTTTCGTCTAGAACATCAAAAATCCTTCAGGATGCTCCAAAATGACTCATCTATATCTATAATGATAGATCTTGATTAGGAGTATCTTTTTCTAGTACATGTCAAGTAACTATTTTGAAGTCTTGATCGATTTTGGGGGTTGGGAAGGATCAGGTGATGGTTTTGGGTGTGATTTGATTTTCGTCTAGAACATCAAAAATCCTTCAGGATGCTGCAAAATGACTCATCTATATCTATAATGATAGATCTTGATTAGGAGTATCTTTTTCTAGTACATGTCAAGTATCTATTTTGAAGTCTTGATCGATTTTGGGGGTTGGGAAGGATCAGGTGATGGTTTTGGGTGTGATTTGATTTTCGTCTAGAACATCAAAAATCCTTCAGGATGCTCCAAAATGACTCATCTATATCTATAATGATAGATCTTGATTAGGAGTATCTTTTTCTAGTACATGTCAAGTAACTATTTTGAAGTCTTGATCGATTTTGGGGGTTGGGAAGGATCAGGTGATGGTTTTGGGTGTGATTTGATTTTCGTCTAGAACATCAAAAATCCTTCAGGATGCTCCAAAATGACTCATCTATATCTATAATGATAGATCTTGATTAGGAGTATCTTTTTCTAGTACATGTCAAGTATCTATTTTGAAGTCTTGATCGATTTTGGGGGTTGGGAAGGATCAGGTGATGGTTTTGGGTGTGATTTGATTTTCGTCTAGAACATCAAAAATCCTTCAGGATGCTCCAAAATGACTCATCTATATCTATAATGATAGATCTTGATTAGGAGTATCTTTTTCTAGTACATGTCAAGTATCTATTTTGAAGTCTTGATCGATTTTGGGGGTTGGGAAGGATCAGGTGATGGTTTTGGGTGTGATTTGATTTTCGTCTAGAACATCAAAAATCCTTCAGGATGCTCCAAAATGACTCATCTATATCTATAATGATAGATCTTGATTAGGAGTATCTTTTTCTAGTACATGTCAAGTATCTATTTTGAAGTCTTGATCGATTTTGGGGGTTGGGAAGGATCAGGTGATGGTTTTGAGTGTGATTTGATTTTCGTCTAGAACATCAAAAATCCTTCAGGATGCTCCAAAATGACTCATCTATATCTATAATGATAGATCTTGATTAGGAGTATCTTTTTCTATTGATTGTCAAGTATCTATTTTGAAGTCTTGATCGATTTTGGGGGTTGGGAAGGATCAGGTGATGGTTTTGGGTGTGATTTGATTTTCGTCTAGAACATCAAAAATCCTTCAGGATGCTCCAAAATGACTCATCTATATCTATAATGATAGATCTTGATTAGGAGTATCTTTTTCTAGTACATGTCAAGTGTCTATTTTGAAGTCTTGATCGATTTTTGGGGTTGGGAAGGATCAGGTGATGGTTTTGGGTGTGATTTGATTTTCGTCTAGAACATCAAAAATCCTTCAGGATGCTCCAAAATGACTCATCTATATCTATAATGATAGATCTTGATTAGGAGTATCTTTTTCTAGTACATGTCAAGTATCTATTTTGAAGTCTTGATCGATTTTGGGGGTTGGGAAGGATCAGGTGATGGTTTTGGGTGTGATTTGATTTTCGTCTAGAACATCAAAAATCCTTCAGGATGCTCCAAAATGACTCATCTATATCTATAATGATAGATCTTGATTAGGAGTATCTTTTTCTAGTACATGTCAAGTATCTATCTTGAAGTCTTGATCGATTTTGGGGGTTGGGAAGGATAAGGTGATGGTTTTGGGTGTGATTTGATTTTCGTCTAGAACATCAAAAATCCTTCAGGATGCTCCAAAATGACTCATCTATATCTATAATGATAGATCTTGATTAGGAGTATCTTTTTCTAGTACATGTCAAGTATCTATTTTGAAGTCTTGATCGATTTTGGGGGTTGGGAAGGATCAGGTGATGGTTTTGGGTGTGATTTGATTTTCGTCTAGAACATCAAAAATCCTTCAGGATGCTCCAAAATGACTCATCTATATCTATAATGATAGATCTTGATTAGGAGTATCTTTTTCTAGTACATGTCAAGTATCTATTTTGAAGTCTTGATCGATTTTGGGGGTTGGGAAGGATCAGGTGATGGTTTTGGGTGTGATTTGATTTTCGTCTAGAACATCAAAAATCCTTCAGGATGCTCCAAAATGACTCATCTATATCTATAATGATAGATCTTGATTGGGAGTGTCTTTTTCTAGTACATGTCAAGTATCTATTTTGAAGTCTTGATCGATTTTGGGGGTTGGGAAGGATCAGGTGATGGTTTTGGGTGTGATTTGATTTTCTTCTAGAACATCAAAAATCCTTCAGGATGCTCCAAAATGACTCATCTATATCTATAATGATAGATCTTGATTAGGAGTATCTTTTTCTAGTACATGTCAAGTATCTATTTTGAAGTCTTGATCGATTTTGGGGGTTGGGAAGGATCAGGTGATGGTTTTGGGTGTGATTTGATTTTCGTCTAGAACATCAAAAATCCTTCAGGATGCTCCAAAATGACTCATCTATATCTATAATGATAGATCTTGATTAGGAGTATCTTTTTCTAGTACATGTCAAGTATCTATTTTGAAGTCTTGATCGATTTTGGGGGTTGGGAAGGATCAGGTGATGGTTTTGGGTGTGATTTGATTTTCGTCTAGAACATCAAAAATCCTTCAGGAGGCTCCAAAATGACTCATCTATATCTATAATGATAGATCTTGATTAGGAGTATCTTTTTCTAGTACATGTCAAGTATCTATTTTGAAGTCTTGATCGATTTTGGGGGTTGGGAAGGATCAGGTGATGGTTTTGGGTTTGATTTGATTTTCGTCTAGAACATCAAAAATCCTTCAGGATGCTCCAAAATGACTCATCTATATCTATAATGATAGATCTTGATTAGGAGTATCTTTTTCTAGTACATGTCAAGTATCTATTTTGAAGTCTTGATCGATTTTGGGGGTTGGGAAGGATCAGGTGATGGTTTTGGGTGTGATTTGATTTTCGTCTAGAACATCAAAAATCCTTCAGGATGCTCCAAAATGACTCATCTATATCTATAATGATAGATCTTGATTAGGAGTATCTTTTTCTAGTACATGTCAAGTATCTATTTTGAAGTCTTGATCGATTTTGGGGGTTGGGAAGGATCAGGTGATGGTTTTGGGTGTGATTTGATTTTCGTCTAGAACATCAAAAATCCTTCAGGATGCTCCAAAATGACTCATCTATATCTATAATGATAGATCTTGATTAGGAGTATCTTTTTCTAGTACATGTCAAGTATCTATTTTGAAGTCTTGATCGATTTTGGGGGTTGGGAAGGATCAGGTGATGGTTTTGGGTGTGATTTGATTTTCGTCTAGAACATCAAAAATCCTTCAGGATGCTCCAAAATGACTCATCTATATCTGTAATGATAGATCTTGATTAGGATTATCTTTTTCTAGTACATGTCAAGTATCTATTTTGAAGTCTTGATCGATTTTGGGGGTTGGGAAGGATCAGGTGATGGTTTTGGGTGTGATTTGATTTTCGTCTAGAACATCAAAAATCCTTCAGGATGCTCCAAAATGACTCATCTATATCTATAATGATAGATCTTGATTAGGAGTATCTTTTTCTAGTACATGTCAAGTATCTATTTTGAAGTCTTGATCGATTTTGGGGGTTGGGAAGGATCAGGTGATGGTTTTGGGTGTGATTTGATTTTCGTCTAGAACATCAAAAATCCTTCAGGATGCTCCAAAATGACTCATCTATATCTATAATGATAGATCTTGATTAGGAGTATCTTTTTCTAGTACATGTCAAGTATCTATTTTGAAGTCTTGATCGATTTTGGGGGTTGGGAAGGATCAGGTGATGGTTTTGGGTGTGATTTGATTTTCGTCTAGAACATCAAAAATCCTTCAGGATGCTCCAAAATGACTCATCTATATCTATAATGATAGATCTTGATTAGGAGTATCTTTGTCTAGTACATGTCAAGTATCTATTTTGAAGTCTTGATCGATTTTGGGGGTTGGGAAGGATCAGGTGATGGTTTTGGGTGTGATTTGATTTTCGTCTAGAACATCAAAAATCCTTCAGGATGCTCCAAAATGACTCATCTATATCTGTAATGATAGATTTTGATTAGGAGTATCTTTTTCTAGTACATGTCAAGTATCTATTTTTAATGATAGATCTTGATTAGGAGTATCTTTTTCTAGTACATGCCAAGTATCTATTTTGAAGTCTTGATCGATTTTGGGGGTTGGGAAGGATCAGGTGATGGTTTTGGGTGTGATTTGATTTTCGTCTAGAACATCAAAAATCCTTCAGGATGCTCCAAAATGACTCATCTATATCTATAATGATAGATCTTGATTAGGAGTATCTTTTTCTAGTACATGTCAAGTATCTATTTTGAAGTCTTGATCGATTTTGGGGGTTGGGAAGGATCAGGTGATGGTTTTGGGTGTGATTTGATTTTCGTCTAGAACATCAAAAATCCTTCAGGATGCTCCAAAATGACTCATCTATGTATATCTATAATGATAGATCTTGATTGGGAGTATCTTTTTCTAGTACATGTCAAGTATCTATTTTGAAGTCTTGATCGATTTTGGGGGTTGGGAAGGATCAGGTGATGGTTTTGGGTGTGATTTGATTTTCTTCTAGAACATTAAAAATTATTCAGGATGCTCCAAAATGACTCATCTATATCTATAATGATAGATCTTGATTAGGAGTATCTTTTTCTAGTACATGTCAAGTATCTATTTTGAAGTCTTGATCGATTTTGGGGGTTGGGAAGGATCAGGTGATGGTTTTGGGTGTGATTTGATTTTCGTCTAGAACATCAAAAATCCTTCAGGATGCTCCAAAATGACTCATCTATATCTATAATGATAGATCTTGATTAGGAGTATCTTTTTCTAGTACATGTCAAGTATCTATTTTGAAGTCTTGATCGATTTTGGGGGTTGGGAAGGATCAGGTGATGGTTTTGGGTGTGATTTGATTTTCGTCTAGAACATCAAAAATCCTTCAGGATGCTCCAAAATGACTCATCTATATCTATAATGATAGATCTTGATTAGGAGTATCTTTTTCTAGTACATGTCAAGTATCTATTTTGAAGTCTTGATCGATTTTTGGGGTTGGGAAGGATCAGGTGATGGTTTTGGGTGTGATTTGATTTTCGTCTAGAACATCAAAAATCCTTCAGGATGCTCCAAAATGACTCATCTATATCTATAATGATAGATCTTGATTAGGAGTATCTTTTTCTAGTACATGTCAAGTATCTATTTTGAAGTCTTG
This sequence comes from Eupeodes corollae, assembly GCF_945859685.1. Classification (NCBI taxonomy): domain Eukaryota; kingdom Metazoa; phylum Arthropoda; class Insecta; order Diptera; family Syrphidae; genus Eupeodes; species Eupeodes corollae. Next base: position 14,643 of record NW_026605800.1, read on the forward strand.
ATCGATTTTGGGGGTTGGGAAGGATCAGGTGATGGTTTTGGGTGTGATTTGATTTTCGTCTAGAACATCAAAAATCCTTCAGGATGCTCCAAAATGACTCATCTATATCTATAATGATAGATCTTGATTAGGAGTATCTTTTTCTAGTACATGTCAAGTATCTATTTTGAAGTCTTGATCGATTTTGGGGGTTGGGAAGGATCAGGTGATGGTTTTGGGTGTGATTTGATTTTCGTCTAGAACATCAAAAATCCTTCAGGATGCTCCAAAATGACTCATCTATATCTATAATGATAGATCTTGATTAGGAGTATCTTTTTCTAGTACATGTCAAGTATCTATTTTGAAGTCTTGATCGATTTTGGGGGTTGGGAAGGATCAGGTGATGGTTTTGGGTGTGATTTGATTTTCGTCTAGAACATCAAAAATCCTTCAGGATGCTCCAAAATGACTCATCTATATCTATAATGATAGATCTTGATTAGGAGTATCTTTTTCTAGTACATGTCAAGTATCTATTTTGAAGTCTTGATCGATTTTGGGGGTTGGGAAGGATCAGGTGATGGTTTTGGGTGTGATTTGATTTTCGTCTAGAACATCAAAAATCCTTCAGGATGCTCCAAAATGACTTATCTATATCTATAATGATAGATCTTGATTAGGAGTATCTTTTTCTAGTACATGTCAAGTATCTATTTTGAAGTCTTGATCGATTTTGGGGGTTGGGAAGGATCAGGTGATGGTTTTGGGTGTGATTTGATTTTCGTCTAGAACATCAAAAATCCTTCAGGATGCTCCAAAATGACTCATCTATATCTATAATGATAGATCTTGATTAGGAGTATCTTTTTCTAGTACATGTCAAGTATCTATTTTGACGTCTTGATCGATTTTGAGGGTTGGGAAGGATCAGGTGATGGTTTTGGGTGTGATTTGATTTTCGTCTAGAACATCAAAAATCCTTCAGGATGCTCCAAAATGACTCATCTATATCTATAATGATAGATCTTGATTAGAAGTATCTTTTTCTAGTACATGTCAAGTATCTATTTTGAAGTCTTGATCGATTTTGGGGGTTGGGAAGGATCAGGTGATGGTTTTGGGTGTGATTTGATTTTCGTCTAGAACATCAAAAATCCTTCAGGATGCTCCAAAATGACTCATCTATATCTATAATGATAGATCTTGATTAGGAGTATCTTTTTCTAGTACATGTCAAGTATCTATTTTGAAGTCTTGATCGATTTTGGGGGTTGGGAAGGATCAGGTGATGGTTTTGGGTGTGATTTGATTTTCGTCTAGAACATCAAAAATCCTTCAGGATGCTCCAAAATGACTCATCTATATCTATAATGATAGATCTTGATTAGGAGTATCTTTTTCTAGTACATGTCAAGTATCTATTTTGAAGTCTTGATCGATTTTGGGGGTTGGGAAGGATCAGGTGATGGTTTTGGGTGTGATTTGATTTTCGTCTAGAACATCAAAAATCCTTCAGGATGCTCCAAAATGACTCATCTATATCTATAATGATAGATCTTGATTAGGAGTATCTTTTTCTATTACATGTCAAGTATCTATTTTGAAGTCTTGATCGATTTTGGGGGTTGGGAAGGATCAGGTGATGGTTTTGGGTGTGATTTGATTTTCGTCTAGAACATCAAAAATCCTTCAGGATGCTCCAAAATGACTCATCTATATCTATAATGATAGATCTTGATTAGGAGTATCTTTTTCTAGTACATGTCAAGTATCTATTTTGAAGTCTTGATCGATTTTGGGGGTTGGGAAGGATCAGGTGATGGTTTTTGGGTGTGATTTGATTTTCGTCTAGAACATCAAAAATCCTTCAGGATGCTCCAAAATGACTCATCTATTTCTATAATGATAGATCTTGATTAGGAGTATCTTTTTCTAGTACATGTCAAGTATCTATTTTGAAGTCTTGATCGATTTTGGGGGTTGGGAAGGATCAGGTGATGGTTTTGGGTGTGATTTGATTTTCGTCTAGAACATCAAAAATCCTTCAGGATGCTCCAAAATGACTCATCTATATCTATAATGATAGATCTTGATTAGGAGTATCTTTTTCTAGTACATGTCAAGTATCTATTTTGAAGTCTTGATCGATTTTGGGGGTTGGGAAGGATCAGGTGATGGTTTTGGGTGTGATTTGATTTTCGTCTAGAACATCAAAAATCCATCAGGATGCTCCAAAATGACTCATCTATATCTATAATGATAGATCTTGATTAGGAGTATCTTTTTCTAGTACATGTCAAGTATCTATTTTGAAGTCTTGATCGATTTTGGGGGTTGGGAAGGATCAGGTGATGGTTTTGGGTGTGATTTGATTTTCGTCTAGAACATCAAAAATCCTTCAGGATGCTCCAAAATGACTCATCTATATCTATAATGATAGATCTTGATTAGGAGTATCTTTTTCTAGTACATGTCAAGTATCTATTTTGAAGTCTTGATCGATTTTGGGGGTTGGGAAGGATCAGGTGATGGTTTTGGGTGTGATTTGATTTTCGTCTAGAACATCAAAAATCCTTCAGGATGCTCCAAAATGACTCATCTATATCTATAATGATAGATCTTGATTAGGAGTATCTTTTTCTAGTACATGTCAAGTATCTATTTTGAAGTCTTGATCGATTTTGGGGGTTGGGAAGGATCAGGTGATGGTTTTAGGTGTGATTTGATTTTCGTCTAGAACATCAAAAATCCTTCAGGATGCTCCAAAATGACTCATCTATATCTATAATGATAGATCTTGATTAGGAGTATCTTTTTCTAGTACATGTCAAGTATCTATTTTGAAGTCTTGATCGATTTTGGGGGTTGGGAAGGATCAGGTGATGGTTTTGGGTGTGATTTGATTTTCGTCTAGAACATCAAAAATCCTTCAGGATGCTCCAAAATGACTCATCTATATCTATAATGATAGATCTTGATTAGGAGTATCTTTTTCTAGTACATGTCAAGTATCTATTTTGAAGTCTTGATCGATTTTGGGGGTTGGGAAGGATCAGGTGATGGTTTTGGGTGTGATTTGATTTTCGTCTAGAACATCAAAAATCCTTCAGGATGCTCCAAAATGACTCATCTATATCTATAATGATAGATCTTGATTAGGAGTATCTTTTTCTAGTACATGTCAAGTATCTATTTTGAAGTCTTGATCGATTTTGGGGGTTGGGAAGGATCAGGTGATGGTTTTGGGTGTGATTTGATTTTCGTCTAGAACATCAAAAATCCTTCAGGATGCTCCAAAATGACTCATCTATATCTATAATGATAGATTTTGATTAGGAGTATCTTTTTCTAGTACATGTCAAGTATCTATTTTGAAGTCTTGATCGATTTTGGGGGTTGGGAAGGATCAGGTGATGGTTTTGGGTGTGATTTGATTTTCGTCTAGAACATCAAAAATCCTTCAGGATGCTCCAAAATGACTCATCTATATCTATAATGATAGATCTTGATTAGGAGTATCTTTTTCTAGTACATGTCAAGTATCTATTTTGAAGTCTTGTTCGATTTTGGGGGTTGGGAAGGATCAGGTGATGGTTTTGGGTGTGATTTTATTTTCGTCTAGAACATCAAAAATCCTTCAGGATGGTCCAAAATGACTCATCTATATCTATAATGATAGATCTTGATTAGGAGTATCTTTTTCTAGTACATGTCAAGTATCTATTTTGAAGTCTTGATCGATTTTGGGGGTTGGGAAGGATCAGGTGATGGTTTTGGGTGTGATTTGATTTTCGTCTAGAACATCAAAAATCCTTCAGGATGCTCCAAAATGACTCATCTATATCTATAATGATAGATCTTGATTAGGAGTATCTTTTTCTAGTACATGTCAAGTATCTATTTTGAAGTCTTGATCGATTTTGGGGGTTGGGAAGGATCAGGTGATGGTTTTGGGTGTGATTTGATTTTCGTCTAGAACATCAAAAATCCTTCAGGATGCTCCAAAATGACTCATCTATATCTATAATGATAGATCTTGATTAGGAGTATCTTTTTCTAGTACATGTCAATTATCTATTTTGAAGTCTTGATCGATTTTGGGGGTTGGGAAGGATCAGGTGATGGTTTTGGGTGTGATTTGATTTTCGTCTAGAACATCAAAAATCCTTCAGGATGCTCCAAAATGACTCATCTATATCTATAATGATAGATCTTGATTAGGAGTATCTTTTTCTAGTACATGTCAAGTATCTATTTTGAAGTCTTGATCGATTTTGGGGGTTGGGAAGGATCAGGTGATGGTTTTGGGTGTGATTTGATTTTCGTCTAGAACATCAAAAATCCTTCAGGATGCTCCAAAATGACTCATCTATATCTATAATGATAGATCTTGATTAGGAGTATCTTTTTCTAGTACATGTCAAGTATCTATTTTGAAGTCTTGATCGATTTTGGGGGTTGGGAAGGATCAGGTGATGGTTTTGGGTGTGATTTGATTTTCGTCTAGAACATCAAAAATCCTTCAGGATGCTCCAAAATGACTCATCTATATCTATAATGATAGATCTTGATTAGGAGTATCTTTTTCTAGTACATGTCAAGTATCTATTTTGAAGTCTTGATCGATTTTGGGGGTTGGGAAGGATCAGGTGATGGTTTTGGGTGTGATTTGATTTTCGTCTAGAACATCAAAAATCCTTCAGGATGCTCCAAAATGACTCATCTATATCTATAATGATAGATCTTGATTAGGAGTATCTTTTTCTAGTACATGTCAAGTATCTATTTGTAAGTCTTGATCGATTTTGGGGGTTGGGAAGGATCAGGTGATGGTTTTGGGTGTGATTTGATTTTCGTCTAGAACATCAAAAATCCTTCAGGATGCTCCAAAATGACTCATCTATATCTATAATGATAGATCTTGATTAGGAGTATCTTTTTCTAGTACATGTCAAGTATCTATTTTGAAGTCTTGATCGATTTTGGGGGTTGGGAAGGATCAGGTGATGGTTTTGGGTGTGATTTGATTTTCGTCTAGAACATCAAAAATCCTTCAGGATGCTCCAAAATGACTCATCTATATCTATAATGATAGATCTTGATTAGGAGTATCTTTTTCTAGTACATGTCAAGTATCTATTTTGAAGTCTTGATCGATTTTGGGGGTTGGGAAGGATCAGGTGATGGTTTTGGGTGTGATTTGATTTTCGTCTAGAACATCAAAAATCCTTCAGGATGCTCCAAAATGACTCATCTATATCTATAATGATAGATCTTGATTAGGAGTATCTTTTTCTAGTACATGTCAAGTATCTATTTTGAAGTCTTGATCGATTTTGGGGGTGGGGAAGGATCAGGTGATGGTTTTGGGTGTGATTTGATTTTCGTCTAGAACATCAAAAATCCTTCAGGATGCTCCAAAATGACTCATCTATATCTATAATGATAGATCTTGATTAGGAGTATCTTTTTCTAGTACACGTCAAGTATCTATTTTGAAGTCTTGATCGATTTTGGGGGTTGGGAAGGATCAGGTGATGGTTTTGGGTGTGATTTGATTTTCGTCTAGAACATCAAAAATCCTTCAGGATGCTCCAAAATGACTCATCTACATCTATAATGATAGATCTTGATTAGGAGTATCTTTTTCTAGTACATGTCAAGTATCTATTTTGAAGTCTTGATCGATTTTGGGGGTTGGGAAGGATCAGGTGATGGTTTTGGGTGTGATTTGATTTTCGTCTAGAACATCAAAAATCCTTCAGGATGCTCCAAAATGACTCATCTATATCTATAATGATAGATCTTGATTAGGAGTATCTTTTTCTAGTACATGTCAAGTATCTATTTTGAAGTCTTGATCGATTTTGGGGGTTGGGAAATATCAGGTGATGGTTTTGGGTGTGATTTGATTTTCGACTAGAACATCAAAAATCCTTCAGGATGCTCCAAAATGACTCATCTATATCTATAATGATAGATCTTGATTAGGAGTATCTTTTTCTAGTACATGTCAAGTATCTATTTTGAAGTCTTCTTCGATTTTGGGGGTTGGGAAGGATCAGGTGATGGTTTTGGGTGTGATTTGATTTTCGTCTAGAACATCAAAAATCCTTCAGGATGCTCCAAAATGACTCATCTATATCTATAATGATAGATCTTGATTAGGAGTATCTTTTTCTAGTACATGTCAAGTATCTATTTTGAAGTCTTGATCGATTTTGGGGGTTGGGAAGGATCAGGTGATGGTTTTGGGTGTGATTTGATCTTCGTCTAGAACATCAAAAATCCTTCAGGATGCTCCAAAATGACTCATCTATATCCATAATGATAGATCTTGATTAGGAGTATCTTTTTCTAGTACATGTCAAGTATCTATTTTGAAGTCTTGATCGATTTTGGGGGTTGGGAAGGATCAGGTGATGGTTTTGGGTGTGATTTGATTTTCGTCTAGAACATCAAAAATCCTTCAGGATGCTCCAAAATGACTCATCTATATCTATAATGATAGATCTTGATTAGGAGTATCTTTTTCTAATACATGTCAAGTATCTATTTTGAAGTCTTGATCGATTTTGGGGGTTGGGAAGGATCAGGTGATGGTTTTGGGTGTGATTTGATTTTCGTCTAGAACATCAAAAATCCTTCAGGATGCTCCAAAATGACTCATCTATATCTATAATGATAGATCTTGATTAGGAGTATCTTTTTCTAGTACATGTCAAGTATCTATTTGTAAGTCTTGATCGATTTTGGGGGTTGGGAAGGATCAGGTGATGGTTTTGGGTGTGATTTGATTTTCGTCTAGAACATCAAAAATCCTTCAGGATGCTCCAAAATGACTCATCTATATCTATAATGATAGATCTTGATTAGGAGTATCTTTTTCTAGTACATGTCAAGTATCTATTTTGAAGTCTTGATCGATTTTGGGGGTTGGGAAGGATCAGGTGATGGTTTTGGGTGTGATTTGATTTTCGTCTAGAACATCAAAAATCCTTCAGGATGCTCCAAAATGACTCATCTATATCTATAATGATAGATCTTGATTAGGAGTATCTTTTTCTAGTACATGTCAAGTATCTATTTTGAAGTCTTGATCGATTTTGGGGGTTGGGAAGGATCAGGTGATGGTTTTGGGTGTGATTTGATTTTCGTCTAGAACATCAAAAATCCTTCAGGATGCTCCAAAATGACTCATCTATATCTATAATGATAGATCTTGATTAGGAGTATCTTTTTCTAGTACATGTCAAGTATCTATTTTGAAGTCTTGATCGATTTTGGGGGTGGGGAAGGATCAGGTGATGGTTTTGGGTGTGATTTGATTTTCGTCTAGAACATCAAAAATCCTTCAGGATGCTCCAAAATGACTCATCTATATCTAGAATGATAGATCTTGAATAGGAGTATCTTTTTCTAGTACACGTCAAGTATCTATTTTGAAGTCTTGATCGATTTTGGGGGTTGGGAAGGATCAGGTGATGGTTTTGGGTGTGATTTGATTTTCGTCTAGAACATCAAAAATCCTTCAGGATGCTCCAAAATGACTCATCTATATATATAATGATAGATCTTGATTAGGAGTATCTTTTTCTAGTACATGTCAAGTATCTATTTTGAAGTCTTGATCGATTTTGGGGGTTGGGAAGGATCAGGTGATGGTTTTGGGTGTGATTTGATTTTCGTCTAGAACATCAAAAATCCTTCAGGATGCTCCAAAATGACTCATCTATATCTATAATGATAGATCTTGATTAGGAGTATCTTTTTCTAGTACATGTCAATTATCTATTTTGAAGTCTTGATCGATTTTGGGGGTTGGGAAGGATCAGGTGATGGTTTTGGGTGTGATTTGATTTTCGACTAGAACATCAAAAATCCTTCAGGATGCTCCAAAATGACTCATCTATATCTATAATGATAGATCTTGATTAGGAGTATCTTTTTCTAGTACATGTCAAGTATCTATTTTGAAGTCTTGTTCGATTTTGGGGGTTGGGAAGGATTAGGTGATGGTTTTGGGTGTGATTTGATTTTCGTCTAGAACATCAAAAATCCTTCAGGATGCTCCAAAATGACTCATCTATATCTATAATGATAGATCTTGATTAGGAGTATCTTTTTCTAGTACATGTCAAGTATCTATTTTGAAGTCTTGATCGATTTTGGGGGTTGGGAAGGATCAGGTGATGGTTTTGGGTGTGATTTGATCTTCGTCTAGAACATCAAAAATCCTTCAGGATGCTCCAAAATGACTCATCTATATCCATAATGATAGATCTTGATTAGGAGTATCTTTTTCTAGTACATGTCAAGTATCTATTTTGAAGTCTTGATCGATTTTGGGGGTTGGGAAGGATCAGGTGATGGTTTTGGGTGTGATTTGATTTTCGTCTAGAACATCAAAAATCCTTCAGGATGCTCCAAAATGACTCATCTATATCTATAATGATAGATCTTGATTAGGAGTATCTTTTTCTAGTACATGTCAAGTATCTATTTTGAAGTCTTGATCGATTTTGGGGGTTGGGAAGGATCAGATGATGGTTTTGGGTGTGATTTGATTTTCGTCTAGAACATCAAAAATCCTTCAGGATGCTCCAAAATGACTCATCTATATCTATAATGATAGATCTTGATTAGGAGTATCTTTTTCTAGTACATGTCAAGTATCTATTTTGAAGTCTTGATCGATTTTGGGGGTTGGGAAGGATCAGGTGATGGTTTTGGGTGTGATTTGATTTTCGTCTAGAACATCAAAAATCCTTCAGGATGCTCCAAAATGACTCATCTATATCTATAATGATAGATCTTGATTAGGAGTATCTTTTTCTAGTACATGTCAAGTATCTATTTTGAAGTCTTGATCGATTTTGGGGGTTGGGAAGGATCAGGTGATGGTTTTGGGTGTGATTTGATTTTCGTCTAGAACATCAAAAATCCTTCAGGATGCTCCAAAATGACTCATCTATATCTATAATGATAGATCTTGATTAGGAGTATCTTTTTCTAGTACATGTCAAGTATCTATTTTGAAGTCTTGATCGATTTTGGGGGTTGGGAAGGATCAGGTGATGGTTTTGGGTGTGATTTGATTTTCGTCTAGAACATCAAAAATCCTTCAGGATGCTCCAAAATGACTCATCTATATCTATAATGATAGATCTTGATTAGGAGTATCTTTTTTTAGTACATGTCAAGTATCTATTTTGAAGTCTTGATCAATTTTGGGGGTTGGGAAGGATCAGGTGATGGTTTTGGGTGTGATTTGATTTTCGTCTAGAACATCAAAAATCCTTCAGGATGCTCCAAAATGACTCATCTATATCTATAATGATAGATCTTGATTAGGAGTATCTTTTTCTAGTACATGTCAAGTATCTATTTTGAAGTCTTGATCGATTTTGGGGGTTGGGAAGGATCAGGTGATGGTTTTGGGTGTGATTTGATTTTCGTCTAGAACATCAAAAATCCTTCAGGATGCTCCAAAATGACTCATCTATATCTATAATGATAGATCTTGATTAGGAGTATCTTTTTCTAGTACATGTCAAGTATCTATTTTGAAGTCTTGATCGATTTTGGGGGTTGGGAAGGATCAGGTGATGGTTTTGGGTGTGATTTGATTTTCGTCTAGAACATCAAAAATCCTTCAGGATGCTCCAAAATGACTCATCTATATCTATAATGATAGATCTTGATTAGGAGTATCTTTTTCTAGTACATGTCAAGTATCTATTTTGAAGTCTTGATCGATTTTGGGGGTTGGGAAGGATCAGGTGATGGTTTTGGGTGTGATTTGATTTTCATCTAGAACATCAAAAATCCTTCAGGATGCTCCAAAATGACTCATCTATATCTATAATGATAGATCTTGATTAGGAGTATCTTTTTCTAGTACATGTCAAGTATCTATTTTGAAGTCTTGATCGATTTTGGGGGTTGGGAAGGATCAGGTGATGGTTTTGGGTGTGATTTGATTTTCGTCTAGAACATCAAAAATCCTTCAGGATGCTCCAAAATGACTCATCTATATCTATAATGATAGATCTTGATTAGGAGTATCTTTTTCTAGTACATGTCAAGTATCTATTTTGAAGTCTTGATCGATTTTGGGGGTTGGGAAGGATCAGGTGATGGTTTTGGGTGTGATTTGATTTTCGTCTAGAACATCAAAAATCCTTCAGGATGCTCCAAAATGACTCATCTATATCTATAATGATAGATCTTGATTAGGAGTATCTTTTTCTAGTACATGTCAAGTATCTATTTTGAAGTCTTGATCGATTTTGGGGGTTGGGAAGGATCAGGTGATGGTTTTGGGTGTGATTTGATTTTCGTCTAGAACATCAAAAATCCTTCAGGATGCTCCAAAATGACTCATCTATATCTATAATGATAGATCTTGATTAGGAGTATCTTTTTCTAGTACATGTCAAGTATCTATTTTGAAGTCTTGATCGATTTTGGGGGTTGGGAAGGATCAGGTGATGGTTTTGGGTGTGATTTGATTTTCGTCTAGAACATCAAAAATCCTTCAGGATGCTCCAAAATGACTCATCTATATCTATAATGATAGATCTTGATTAGGAGTATCTTTTTCTAGTACATGTCAAGTATCTATTTTGAAGTCTTGATCGATTTTGGGGGTTGGGAAGGATCAGGTGATGGTTTTGGGTGTGATTTGATTTTCGTCTAGAACATCAAAAATCCTTCAGGATGCTCCAAAATGACTCATCTATATCTATAATGATAGATCTTGATTAGGAGTATCTTTTTCTAGTACATGTCAAGTATCTATTTTGAAGTCTTGATCGATTTTGGGGGTTGGGAAGGATCAGGTGATGGTTTTGGGTGTGATTTGATTTTCGTCTAGAACATCAAAAATCCTTCAGGATGCTCCAAAATGACTCATCTATATCTATAATGATAGATCTTGATTAGGAGTATCTTTTTCTAGTACATGTCAAGTATCTATTTTGAAGTCTTGATCGATTTTGGGGGTTGGGAAGGATCAGGTGATGGTTTTGGGTGTGATTTGATTTTCGTCTAGAACATCAAAAATCCTTCAGGATGCTCCAAAATGACTCATCTATATCTATAATGATAGATCTTGATTAGGAGTATCTTTTTCTAGTACATGTCAAGTATCTATTTTGAAGTCTTGATCGATTTTGGGGGTTGGGAAGGATCAGGTGATGGTTTTGGGTGTGATTTGATTTTCGTCTAGAACATCAAAAATCCTTCAGGATGCTCCAAAATGACTCATCTATATCTATACTGATAGATCTTGATTAGGAGTATCTTTTTCTAGTACATGTCAAGTATCTATTTTGAAGTCTTGATCGATTTTGGGGGTTGGGAAGGATCAGGTGATGGTTTTGGGTGTGATTTGATTTTCGTCTAGAACATCAAAAATCCTTCAGGATGCTCCAAAATGACTCATCTATATCTATAATGATAGATCTTGATTAGGAGTATCTTTTTCTAGTACATGTCAAGTATCTATTTTGAAGTCTTGATCGATTTTGGGGGTTGGGAAGGATCAGGTGATGGTTTTGGGTGTGATTTGATTTTCGTCTAGAACATCAAAAATCCTTCAGGATGCTCCAAAATGACTCATCTATATCTATAATGATAGATCTTGATTAGGAGTATCTTTTTCTAGTACATGTCAAGTATCTTTTTTGAAGTCTTGATCGATTTTGGGGGTTGGGAAGGATCAGGTGATGGTTTTGGGTGTGATTTGATTTTCGTCTAGAACATCAAAAATCCTTCAGGATGCTCCAAAATGACTCATCTATATCTATAATGATAGATCTTGGTTAGGAGTATCTTTTTCTAGTACATGTCAAGTATCTATTTTGAAGTCTTGATCGATTTTGGGGGTTGGGAATAATCAGGTGATGGTTTTGGGTGTGATTTGATTTTCGTCTAGAACATCAAAAATCCTTCAGGATGCTCCAAAATGACTCATCTATATCTATACTGATAGATCTTGATTAGGAGTATCTTTTTCTAGTACATGTCAAGTATCTATTTTGAAGTCTTGATCGATTTTGGGGGTTGGGAAGGATCAGGTGATGGTTTTGGGTGTGATTTGATTTTCGTCTAGAACATCAAAAATCCTTCAGGATGCTCCAAAATGACTCATCTATATCTATAATGATAGATCTTGATTGGGAGTATCTTTTTCTAGTACATGTCAAGTATCTATTTTGAAGTCTTGATCGATTTTGGGGGTTGGGAAGGATCAGGTGATGGTTTTGGGTGTGATTTGATTTTCGTCTAGAACATCAAAAATCCTTCAGGATGCTCCAAAATGACTCATCTATATCTATACTGATAGATCTTGATTAGGAGTATCTTTTTCTAGTACATGTCAAGTATCTATTTTGAAGTCTTGATCGATTTTGGGGGTTGGGAAGGATCAGGTGATGGTTTTGGGTGTGATTTGATTTTCGTCTAGAACATCAAAAATCCTTCAGGATGCTCCAAAATGACTCATCTATATCTATAATGATAGATCTTGATTAGGAGTATCTTTTTCTAGTACATGTCAAGTATCTATTTTGAAGTCTTGATCGATTTTGGGGGTTGGGAAGGATCAGGTGATGGTTTTGGGTGTGATTTGATTTTCGTCTAGAACATCAAAAATCCTTCAGGATGCTCCAAAATGACTCATCTATATCTATAATGATAGATCTTGATTAGGAGTATCTTTTTCTAGTACATGTGAAGTATCTTTTTTGAAGTCTTGATCGATTTTGGGGGTTGGGAAGGATCAGGTGATGGTTTTGGGTGTGATTTGATTTTCGTCTAGAACATCAAAAATCCTTCAGGATGCTCCAAAATGACTCATCTATATCTATAATGATAGATCTTGATTAGGAGTATCTTTTTCTAGTACATGTCAAGTATCTATTTTGAAGTCTTGATCGATTTTGGGGGTTGGGAATAATCAGGTGATGGTTTTGGGTGTGATTTGATTTTCGTCTAGAACATCAAAAATCCTTCAGGATGCTTCAAAATGACTCATCTATATCTATAATGATAGATCTTGATTAGGAGTATCTTTTTCTAGTACATGTCAAGTATCTATTTTGAAGTCTTGATCGATTTTGGGGGTTGGGAAGGATCAGGTGATGGTTTTGGGTGTGATTTGATTTTCGTCTAGAACATCAAAAATCCTTCAGGATGCTCCAAAATGACTCATCTATATCTATAATGATAGATCTTGATTAGGAGTATCTTTTTCTAGTACATGTCAAGTATCTATTTTGAAGTCTTGATCGATTTTGGGGGTTGGGAAGGATCAGGTGATGGTTTTGGGTGTGATTTGATTTTCGTCTAGAACATCAAAAATCCTTCAGGATGCTCCAAAAATGACTCATCTATATCTATAATGATAGATCTTGATTAGGAGTATCTTTTTCTAGTACATGTCAAGTATCTTTTTTGAAGTCTTGATCGATTTTGGGGGTTGGGAAGGATCAGGTGATGGTTTTGGGTGTGATTTGATTTTCGTCTAGAACATCAAAAATCCTTCAGGATGCTCCAAAATGACTCATCTATATCTATAATGATAGATCTTGATTAGGAGTATCTTTTTCTAGTACATGTCAAGTATTTATTTTGAAGTCTTGATCGATTTTGGGGGTTGGGAAGGATCAGGTGATGGTTTTGGGTGTGATTTAATTTTCGTCTAGAACATCAAAAATCCTTCAGGATGCTTCAAAATGACTCATCTATATCTATAATGATAGATCTTGATTAGGAGTATCTTTTTCTAGTACATGTCAAGTATCTATTTTGAAGTCTTGATCGATTTTGGTTGTTGGGAAGGATCAGGTGATGGTTTTGGGTGTGATTTGATTTTCGTCTAGAACATCAAAAATCCTTCAGGATGCTCCAAAATGACTCATCTATATCTATAATGATAGATCTTGATTAGGAGTATCTTTTTCTAGTACATGTCAAGTATCTATTTTGAAGTCTTGATCGATTTTGGGGGTTGGGAAGGATCAGGTGATGGTTTTGGGTGTGATTTGATTTTCGTCTAGAACATCAAAAATCCTTCAGGATGCTCCAAAATGACTCATCTATATCTATAATGATAGATTTTGATTAGGAGTATCTTTTTCTAGTACATGTCAAGTATCTATTTTGAAGTCTTGATCGATTTTGGGGGTTGGGAAGGATCAGGTGATGGTTTTGGGTGTGATTTGATTTTCGTCTAGAACATCAAAAATCCTTCAGGATGCTCCAAAATGACTCATCTATATCTATAATGATAGATCTTGATTAGGAGTATCTTTTTCTAGTACATGTCAAGTATCTATTTTGAAGTCTTGATCGATTTTGGGGGTTGGGAAGGATCAGGTGATGGTTTTGGGTGTGATTTGATTTTCGTCTAGAACATCAAAAATCCTTCAGGATGCTCCAAAATGACTCATCTATATCTATAATGATAGATCTTGATTAGGAGTATCTTTTTCTAGTACATGTCAAGTATCTATTTTGAAGTCTTGATCGATTTTGGGGGTTGGGAAGGATCAGGTGATGGTTTTGGGTGTGATTTGATTTTCGTCTAGAACATCAAAAATCCTTCAGGATGCTCCAAAATGACTCATCTATATCTATAATGATAGATCTTGATTAGGAGTATCTTTTTCTAGTACATGTCAAGTATCTATTTTGAAGTCTTGATCGATTTTGGGGGTTGGGAAGGATCAGGTGATGGTTTTGGGTGTGATTTGATTTTCGTCTAGAACATCAAAAATCCTTCAGGATGCTCCAAAATGACTCATCTATATCTATAATGATAGATCTTGATTGGGAGTATCTTTTTCTAGTACATGTCAAGTATCTATTTTGAAGTCTTGATCGATTTTGGGGGTTGGGAAGGATCAGGTGATGGTTTTGGGTGTGATTTGATTTTCGTCTAGAACATCAAAAATCCTTCAGGATGCTCCAAAATGACTCATCTATATCTATAATGATAGATCTTGATTAGGAGTATCTTTTTCTAGTACATGTCAAGTATCTATTTTGAAGTCTTGATCGATTTTGGGGGTTGGGAAGGATCAGGTGATGGTTTTGGGTGTGATTTGATTTTCGTCTAGAACATCAAAAATCCTTCAGGATGCTCCAAAATGACTCATCTATATCTATAATGATAGATCTTGATTAGGTATCTTTTTCTAGTACATGTCAAGTATCTATTTTGAAGTCTTGATCGATTTTGGGGGTTGGGAAGGATCAGGTGATGGTTTTGGATGTGATTTGATTTTCGTCTAGAACATCAAAAATCCTTCAGGATGCTCCAAAATGACTCATCTATATCTATATGATAGATCTTGATTAGGAGTATCTTTTTCTAGTACATGTCAAGTATCTATTTTGAAGTCTTGATCGATTTTGGGGGTTGGGAAGGATCAGGTGATGGTTTTGGGTGTGATTTGATTTTCGTCCTAGAACATCAAAAATCCTTCAGGATGCTCCAAATGATTCATCTATATCTATAATGATAGATCTTGATTAGGAGTATCTTTTTTCTAGTACATGTCAAGTATCTATTTTGAAGTCTTGATCGATTTTGGGGGTTGGGAAGGATCAGGTGATGGTTTTGGGTGTGATTTGATTTTCGTCTAGAACATCAAAAATCCTTCAGGATGCGCCAAAATGACTCATCTATATCTATAATGATAGATCTTGATTAGGAGTATCTTTTTCTAGTACATGTCAAGTATCTATTTTGAAGTCTTGATCGATTTTGGGGGTTGGGAAGGATCAGGTGATGGTTTTGGGTGTGATTTGATTTTCGTCTAGAACATCAAAAATCCTTCAGGATGCTCCAAAATGACTCATCTATATCTATAATGATAGATCTTGATTAGGAGTATCTTTTTGTAGTACATGTCAAGTATCTATTTGAAGTCTTGATCGATTTTGGGGGTTGGAAGGATCAGGTGATGGTTTTGGGTGTGATTTGATTTTCGTCTAGAACATCAAAAATCCTTCAGGATGCTCCAAAATGACTCATCTATATCTATAATGATAGATTTTGATTAGGAGTATCTTTTTCTAGTAGCATGTCAAGTATCTATTTTGAAGTCTTGATCGATTTTGGGGGTTGGGAAGGATCAGGTGATGGTTTTGGGTGTGATTTGATTTTCGTCTAGAACATCAAAAATCCTTCAGGATGCTCCAAAATGACTTATCTATATCTATAATGATAGATCTTGATTAGGAGTATCTTTTTCTAGTACATGTCAAGTATCTATTTGAAGTCTTGTTCGATTTTGGGGGTTGGGAAGGATCAGGTGATGGTTTTGGGTGTGATTTTGATTTTCGTCTAGAACATCAAAAATCCTTCAGGATGGTCCAAAATGACTCATCTATATCTATAATGATAGATCTTGATTAGGGAGTATCTTTTTTCTACTACATGTCAAGTATCTATTTGAAGTCTTGATCGATTTTGGGGGTGGAAGGATCAGTGATGGTTTTGGGTGTGATTTGATTTTCGTCTAGAACATCAAAAATCCTTCAGGATGCTCCAAAATGACTCATCTATATCTATAATGATAGATCTTGATTAGGAGTATCTTTTTCTAGTACATGTCAAGTATCTATTTTGAAGTCTTGATCGATTTGGGGGTTGGGAAGGATCAGGTGATGGTTTTGGGTGTGATTTGATTTTCGTCTAGAACATCAAAAATCCTTCAGGATGCTCCAAATATGACTCATCTCTATTCTATAATGATAGATCTTGATTAGGAGTATCTTTTTCTAGTACATGTCAATTATCTATTTTGAAGTCTTGATCGATTTTGAGGGTTGGGAAGGATCAGGTGATGGTTTTGGGTATGATTTGATTTTCGTCTAGAACATCAAAAATCCTTCAGGATGCTCCAAAAATGACTCATCTATATCTATAATGATAGATCTTGATTAGGAGTATCTTTTTCTAGTACATGTCAAGTATCTATTTTGAAGTCTCGATCGATTTTTGGGGGTTGGGAAGGATCAGGTGATGGTTTTGGGTGTGATTTGATTTTCGTCTAGAACATCAAAAAATCCTTCAGGATGCTCCAAAATGACTCATCTATATCTATAATGATAGATCTTGATTAGGAGTATCTTTTTCTAGTACATGTCAAGTATCTATTTGGAAGTCTTGATCGATTTTTGGGGGTTGGGAAGGATCAGGTGATGGTTTGGGTGTGATTTGATTTTCGTCTAGAACATCAAAAATCCTTCAGGATGCTCCAAAATGACTCATCTATATCTATAATGATAGATCTGATTAGGAGTATCTTTTTCTAGTACATGTCAAGTATCTATTTGTAAGTCTTGATCGATTTTGGGGGTTGGAAGGATCAGGTGATGGTTTTGGGTGTGATTTGATTTTCGTCTAGAACATCAAAAATCCTTCAGGATGCTCCAAAATGACTCATCTATATCTATAATGATAGATCTTGATTAGGAGTATCTTTTTCTAGTACATGTCAAGTATCTATTTTGAAGTCTTGATCGATTTTGGGGTTTGGGAAGGATCAGGTGATGGTTTTTGGGTGTGATTTGATTTTCGTCTAGAACATCAAAAAATCCTTCAGGATGCTCCAAAATGACTCATCTATATCTATAATGATAGATATTGATTAGGAGTATCTTTTTCTAGTCATGTCAAGTATCTATTTTGAAGTCTTGATCGATTTTGGGGGTGGGGAAGGATCAGGTGATGGTGTTGGGTGTGATTTGATTTTCGTCTAGAACATCAAAAATCCTTCAGGATGCTCCAAAATGACTCATCTATATCTATAATGATAGATCTTGATTAGGAGTATCTTTTTCTAGTACACGTCAAGTATCTATTTTGAAGTCTTGATCGATTTTGGGGGTTGGGAAGGATCAGGTGATGGTTTTGGGTGTGATTTGATTTTCGTCTAGAACATCAAAAATCCTTCAGGATGCTCCAAAATGACTCATCTATATCTAAATGATAGATCTTGATTAGGAGTATCTTTTTCTAGTACATGTCAAGTATCTATTTTGAAGTCTTGATCGATTTTGGGGGTTGGGAAAGATCAGGTGATGGTTTTGGGTGTGATTTGATTTTCGTCTAGAACATCAAAAATCCTTCAGGATGCTCCAAAATGACTCATCTATATCTATAATGATAGTCTTGATTAGGAGTATCTTTTTTCTAGTACATGTCAAGTATCTATTTTGAAGTCTTGACGATTTTGGGGGTTGGGAAGGATCAGGTGATGGTTTTGGGTGTGATTTGATTTTCGACTAGAACATCAATAACCCTTCAGGATGCTCCAAAATGACTCATCTATATCTATAATGATAGATCTTGATTAGGAGTATCTTTTTCTAGTACATGTCAAGTATCTATTTTGAAGTCTTGTTCGATTTGGGGGTTGGGAAGGATCAGGTGATGGTTTTGGGTGTGATTTGATTTTCGTCTAGAACATCAAAATCCTTCAGGATGCTCCA
>NW_026605801.1:0-24776 GCF_945859685.1 Eupeodes corollae
AAGCAGCAGCGTCACCTTTTTTATATAAATGGGGCATATGGAGCTTATCGACCAGTCAGTGGGTATGCATTGATCCTCCCACACTTTGGCAATGATCTGGTGCATGCGGTTTGTCAAAACACTTCCTCCATGTTTAAAGAGTTCCGCCCCGTCGGACTTGTTATTTTTTAGCTTTTGGATGGCTCTTTCTACCTCATCTCTGCTGGGGGCTGGGACTCGGTCTTCATTGATTGGTCTTGCTTCTCTTTCATCATTATCTTGCTCGACATTTTGCGCATTCAGCAGCTGTTGGAAATACTGCTTAAAAATATCTAAAATTCCCTGTGCTTCAGTGACTAGGTTTCCTTCACTGTTTCAAAGAGCTTTTGTCCCTGTTTTGAAACCAGAAGCTAATTGCTTCGACCTTTTAAAGAAACGTCGGATCTTTTTCTTGGCCCGAGACTCCTCTAGATCTTTGAGCTAAGAAACTGCGGATGCTTTTTTTTTCTTTCGCAGGGTCTTTTTCTCGTTTCTCCTTTTCGTGCGGTACTCTTCCCTTGCTGCTCTTGTTTTCTTTTCAATATCACGCACTCATTATCATACCACGGGTTCTTTTTCAAGGGTGGCTGGCAACCTATGGGTCGGTCGCTCAGGCGCTTACTGTAGTCTCTGGCATTCTCCAATGTGCTAAGGCAACCGAAGTTAAACTTCTTTCTTCGGGCCGCACGTGTTTTTTGTCGTTTGATATTCGAGCTCTAAACTTAGCCACTACCAGAAAGTGGTCAGAGTCGACATTTGCTCCTCGGAAAGTGCGCACGTTCAGGATGTTGGATGCGTGCCTTGCGCCGATTAGCACATGGTCGATTTGGTTGGTGGTTTGACCATCCAGGTTGCTGTGTAGATCTTCCGTCTTCGCAACCTAGTGCTACCTATCACCGTATTACAAGCTGCAGCAAAGTCGATTAGTCAGAAGCCACTATCTGTTGTTTCTTCGTGGAGGCTGTGCTTTCCAACTAATCCGCCAAATATGTATTCCGTCCCGATTTTCGCATTGAAGTCTCCGAGTACGATTTTGACGTCGTACTCTAGAGGAGGTCGTAGAAATCCTCCTCAGAATAAACGGTAGGGGCGTGTGCACATATACTGATGTTCTGTAATGTGGCCTTGATGTGGACCAGCCAGGCGATCACTTATTGGTTTGAAATACATGTCTTTGGATCCAAGCCGATTTCCCACGACGAATACGTATTCAAATATATTCAATCTCTGATGACAGCTATAATAAATGCCGCAATTCTTTCTTTTCATTGTCCCTCATCCTATCCATCGTATTTCGTGGATCGCAGTAATATCTGCCTTATACTGCGAGAGAACAGATTAAAGTTTCTGAGTTGCACCTGGAGTCTTTTTCGTCGTCCATAGCTCAAAAACCAGAAAAGATATAGACATCAAATAAATGTTGTTATGCAGATAATAATGCAGAAAGATGCAGTAAGGACTCTCAAGAAAATTGAGTGTGTGGTTTTTTTTACCATAGCAGTTTAAAAAAAGGTGAACATTGTGGTTAGCCCAATAACGCTAAAGACTTGAATAATATTTTATATTATATACTGTAACGTGATATCAAACAAGTGTATTTTTGAAAAAAATCGAATTAACGTTTTTTTATAAATCAATAAAACTGAAAAAAAATGTACGATTAAAAAATGGTTTTATGTTCAAAACAATTTTAAGCAACGAAGAATAACGTTTTTGATATGAAGTAAAATTTTAAGAAACATCGATAGAACAGTTTTTTTTATAAAAAATAAAAACTCAGAGTTGATAAAAATTGAATTTCGACTCAAATATCTTATCAAAACTTTCAGATTATGGCTTTCAACTTATTTTATCCTTTATGAAATATTGTTTTCAACATTCGGTTACATTTTGAGAAAAATCGGATTGTCAGTTTTTTAACAGAAAATAAATACCTAAAAAATTAATAAAAATTCGTAAAAATTGACGTTTGGCTCAAATTTTTTTGGAAGAATTTAATATATGTATAGGTTTGAAATGTATTTTATAAAAACTGTTGTTTTCAACATTCAGTATTTTTTTGTTATAAAAATTCAACAGAATAGGGTTAAAAGCATCAGACCTAAAGAGGTTATTACGGTTAAGAAGGTAAGTTTCCGTTGCATTAAAGCCAATCCAACTGAGGAAAACCGGAATAAGTTCAAGCAAGCCAGGAAGGCCTGCAACGCCCATATTCGACGGACCAAATTTTTACATGATCAAAAATTACGGCAAAAAAAACTGCAATGTCCTAAAGGCAGTAAACATTTTTGGTCATTTGTAAAAAATATGAGGAATTCTTCCTCTTCCTCGATACCTACGCTCGTTGTGAATGACACTCCATTTGTTAGCTTCTTAGAGAAAGCAAATATCTTTGCTAGGCAGTTCGCTGCCAATTCAACTCTGCCAGTGCACTTGAGCGAGTTAATGATTCTATGGAGCAAATCTTTTTTCGCACTCGTACTGTAGCGAGAGTCCTAAAAGATCTTAACATACACAAATCTGCTGGTCCGGATGGTATCCCCACTATTGTTCTGAAAAGGTGTTCTTCATTGCTGGCAAAACCAGTGCGTAAGCTTTTTCATCTGTCCTACTCCTCAGGTCTCATTCCGAGCGGATGGAAAACCGCATTTGTCCAGCCTATTCCCAAAAAAGGCGAATCTTCCTCACCTTTTAATTATCGACCGATTGCACTTACGTCCCTTCTTTCCAAGGTCATGGAAATGCTGATTAATTATCAGCTCAAGAAATATCTTGAAGAACGGAAGCTTCTTAATGACCGACAGTATGGCTTTCGTAGCAATAGGTCCACTGGTGATCTCATGGTTCATCTCACCGAACAGTGGAACAAATTTTTACACAGCTTTGGAAAAAGTAAGATTATTGCACTTGATATTTCAAAAGCATTTGATAGGGTTTGGCATCGGGCTCTCTTATCGAAAATGCGTGCTTTCGGTTTGCATAAATCCCTCCTTCATTCGATTAGTAATTACCTTTCGAATCGTTCAATACAAGTTGTATTGGATGGATTCAAGTCTGAAAACCACAAAATAAATGCTGGTGTGCCCCAGGGCTCTGTTCTATCTCCAACACTCTTTCTCATTTTTATTAATGATCTCCTGTCTGCAACATCTAATCCAATACATTGTTTCGCTGACGACAGTACTCTTAGCTTTTCATAGGCAGTTCGCAGAGCATTGTACAATGGGGAATAAGAAACCGCGTGGAATTTAATGCTTCGAAAACGCAATGCTGTCTTGTATCGTTAATGCGAAATATAACCCCCCTGCCATTATCCATAAATGGCACTTGCATCGAGGAAACTGAACATCTGGATATTCTTGGTATGTGTATCATCAACAACCTTTTGTGGAACGATCACATACGCGATGTCGCCAAAAATGCAGCAAGATGTTTGGGTTTTCTAAGGCGATGCAAGAAGTTTTTCTCCCCCTCTGATCTGGCTGTTATTTACAAGTCTTATATACGTCCAAAGCTTGAGTATCACTCCCATATCTGGCTGTTGCTCCTGCAACTTACTTAAGCCTCTTGGATAGTATTGAACGTAGAGCATTTAGATTGATTGGTGATATTACCATCATAAGATCATTTACGTCACTTGAACATCGTCGAAATGTTTCTTGTCTCACCCTGTTTTACCGTTTTTAATGGTTTATGCTCAAGAGAAATAG
The DNA here is from genome assembly GCF_945859685.1 of Eupeodes corollae. NCBI lineage: Eukaryota > Metazoa > Arthropoda > Insecta > Diptera > Syrphidae > Eupeodes > Eupeodes corollae. The sequence goes on from NW_026605801.1 coordinate 3,729, forward strand.
CCAGCTGAATTTCTCCCCTTAAACAGTTCAACCGTAATACTCACGCTTCTAGGAATGCTCATCAATATACCCTCGAGCCCAACTTCGGTCGTACTCACAAGAACAGAGATTCGTTCTTTAGTCGTACTATGCGAATGTGGAATGCCTTACCACACTCTGTCTTTCCCAGCTATTGCAATATTCAAGAATTCAAAACCAATGTGCACCGGCATCTCCTTTCAACCCCTCTCTCCCTTTCCTAGTGCTCACACTGTGTCTACATAACAAGGGTAATATATCCCCTTGAGTGTGCGCTTATTATAAAAAAAAAGGACTAACCCAGGATAAGCGTAATGTGCTTACGAACTCATTCGAGAAATCGTACAAATCCTTTACGCTTTCATTTGTTGTTAACAAAAGATTTTCATATGTTAGCAGATCTTTCGCGATACGTCCAAACGGGCCAATTTTTGAATGAAGACCTGTCTATTAACTTTGTCCAACGCTGCTTTAAAATCAATAAAACAAAAGTTAAGCTTATTCTTATTATCAATAAATTTCCTACCGATACTTGAAATTTAAAAAAAAAATTGTCTAAGGTAAAAAATCTTGGACGGATACTAGCTTGGAAAATACTAAGACTGATGGAAACAGCAGTATTCTTGTGTACAACCTATTAAAGAAAGTGATGATTCGATTTCACTTGGTGTTTCATAGTTCTTCATTTTTTGATGAGTTGGTCAAAACTTTAAAAGTGATTAATCTGCAATCGATGAAGATCTTCTTCAGCTGAGAGTAGATTTTTAAAATGTTCTGCTAGCGTTTCAGCTTTTATACCCCAATTCCAAACTAATAAGTTTGCTCACAATGTTCCTTGTTTAAATAGTTTTATTAATTATGTATTACAATTATTTAGACAAGCTGTCCTTTGAGATAAACGTACCTTTTTACTATACCTATTAATTTTTAGGTACATGGTTTTAAAGGTTTGTCGATCTAAAAAGCTTTAGATACACAAATAAAAGTTTGAGGATATTTTTGCAATCTTTGTCAAACCGATTGTCTTAGAATATAATAGTTAAAAAAAAGTTTTGATAATGACCAATTGCTATTCAACACCGCTCAGCTTTTATCTATGGGGGTTTTGTAAATTCGCTAGTCTATGCTGATAGGTCCAAAACGATTGACTCAAAAATCCATAGAAAATTGAATCCCCAGATAGAAGATTATCTTTCGAATACAGTAAATTTCCCATCAATTTAAAAAATCGTCATTGCTTTTGAAAAATTTAAAAGTTCTATACTTCTAAAAACACCCTTTCCCAGCAAAACCGCCAAATTTCAACTAATTCACCAAAAATAATTGTTTACTTATTTTTTGAAAATTCCCTTAACGTACCGTGCCTCATATTGTTTAATCCTTAAAAGCCAATATGTAAACATGTTAGCTGGTATCTCATTACATTGATGTTATACGTTTTAATTGAAAATAACTTTAGAAATTAAAAACCTAATTGTTTCCTGCCTGCCTGGAAACGATATTGCCCTCAAAGCTCATACCAGCGCAAGTGCCACCGCCGCCGCCGCCATTAAATCAACAAGAAATCACTCCTATCGATACCAAACCAATACACCCAGTTTCAAACTTTTAAAATAAAATTAACAAAAAAAAGTGCAAACAAACACATTCCAACAAAATTAAAAAGGAAACATCCAGGACAACGACGACGACGCGACAACCATAGAACGAACCATTCCATAAAGCCACCCAGCCATCCAGGCAAGCAAGCCATAACCTTAACCATAGTACCAAAAACCAGACCCAGACCATCATCATCCGCGCTCAAAGCATTCATCAAAATTTATTATTAATTTGAAATTCATCTCGGTTTATTGCTGAGTTCAAATTTGCAAATAGCACAGAGAAGTGCGAGAGATGCGAACGGAACGAACGCTTTGGGGTAACGACACGAACGGTATTAAATTTCCGGACAAACAGTAATTTGTCGCACGATCCATAATCCATAAACGAATAAGGGCGATAGTAGGTAGCTATATCTATAGGGACGAAAGGACTATATACCTATTTAGCTCTAGTAATGGACGCGCGCGTTCGATTTACTTAAAGCTCTTCTCCCACTCTCTGGGCGATGTTGTAAAAGGATAAACAAAATAGCTTAACGCGCATTTTATGATGTTGCAGGTGAGGGTGAGGCGAAGGCGGTACGTTGAAGCATACCTATCACCCAATTATCAGGATTCGATTAAATTATGTTAGCTTTGTTCCTTGTTTTGTTTTCTATAAATTGATTTGTTTGCTCTAAGGTTAGGAAAGTTGGATAAAACTTTCTCATCATGTTAGAGGAGGGTCTGATTGAATACAAATCATCGATTTCAAAATTTAAACGAATATATTAAAATTCAAACGATAGCGACTAGTTGTCATTATAAAGCTAAATTACTCAGAAAATATGTCTTAAAGGTTCTAAGTTGTTTGTATTTATAGAGTCAACAATACTCTAGACTAGAGCGTTTTCAAAAGGGATAATGAAAGACCATTCCCGTTTAGAGATACGAGTACAAGTAATGGTTCAAAACATTAAGCCACCTATTGGTCAGGGCTAAGTTTTTAAATATTTAGTAGTTTTCGAAATATACTTAACAATTTACAAGTTATTCTAAATTTGAATTACTCACGAACAAGCTTCCAAAAGGGAATCTTTTTAGTAGAACGGTTCATCTAAACACGTCTTAATATTGACAGTTTATAAAAGACAAGACAAGACAACAAACAAACTGAATTCGAAATATCAAAAGTTTGAACTTTTAGCAACATCGCAACTTACCTAGCGAAAGGAGCTTTTCAAATTGAAAGCTTAGTAAAACGGCTAACATTTTAGTGAATTGTTTAAAGTTTAGCTCAACTGCTAAGGTTGATATAGGAGACATACATTATAAACATAGCGCCTGGATCTGGATGTATAAGAAACTGCGTTTTAAAGTCCTCATTTTGTTTCTGAATACTTTATGTTTAAAAATCATGGAAACTTATATTCAATATTCGTGTTTTTTTCCCAAAATTTATGGAACCCCACTCTTGTTTAGCGATGGTGCTCATTTCTGGCTTAAGGGTTTTTTTTTAATCAATCACAATTCTGCCGAATAAAGTCCTTTTAGAATTCATTAGATTCCAACTTTGAATCTCTGTTCTCCTGCTGAAATAATAAGACCCGATATGCCCGAAAAAGGGATGCAAAATTCGACCTTAAATGTTTTGAATTTTGGAAATAATAAGGCAAAAATATTGGTAATTTGTATGAACCTTTTTTGTTTTATGCAAAAAACAAAGTTTAATGTTTTTTTTCCCCGATTCTGGCTTACCCCATTTTTCTAGCGGGGGCATGGAAAACTATTCAAGAGGGATCTTTTACAATCTTGCATGCTCCATGCTTAATCTATCAGGGTCTACTTATCTTTGTCTTTGTTGCTTTATCAGCTTCGCTGTATATTTCGTATAACTTATAGTTAAACTTTCTCCGGAATCGTCCTTCCTCAAAAATAGGGCTTACTATTCTCCACAAAACTTTTCTCTCAAACGCTGGTTTTCTCTTTGAATAAATACCCAAGTTTTGGATCTATATCTATAAGTGAATACTAATAGGCCCACATGCTTTTACAGCAGCAGTTTGGAATATGTGATGACATTTTTGAATTTGCATGGTGCATAGTCAACTACTTTTATTGCTGTCGGGATAACAGTATTTCCGGCCAACGAACGACGAAGCAACCATTCAATTTTTTCTCTCATTTATGTGCAGTTCGAAATTTTTCGCCACTACTTTGATGTAACCGTGGCTTGATAGTAAGTGCGTTGGACCCGTCAAATCTTCGGTCGATAAGTATTCTTCCGAGCATCAGCAAAGTTTTCGAAAAGATTATCAATATTTCTCTGACTAAGTAGTTTGGGTTCTGCGTCGAAACTCGTTTCTGATACCCAATGGAATAAATGAAAACAACAATGCACAGGTGCTGTTCTGGTTGATTTGGAAAAGGTCTTTGACACCGTATGGTTAGAGGGTCTTTACCAAAAACTGGGCAGGCTTTACAATAAGCAAACCGTGGTTATATATACTTTTTGATATGTTTAACGGTAGAAAGTTTGTTGTGGTGGCAATGTTACTTCTACCACAACATTCTCAATTAAAAATGGTCTTCAAGAGGGAGCGGTGAATTCGCCGATTCACTTCAGCATTTACACCAGCGATCTGATAGGTAGTCTTACAAAGTCAATTGCGTACGCCGACGATCTAATTGCGTACAGAATGGCCCGAAAGGTTGAGGTTATTAGAATTCTCTTGCAGAGTGATTTCGACAAGATTCAGCGATATTGCGACGACTGGAAACTGAAAATAAATGTCCAGAAATCGGAGACAATTCTGTCCCGGACTCCATTCTCTAGGGCTACGAGGGATACGTGCAATTGGAGCAAGATGGTCATCATTGATCGTCACGGGCAGCGATTAGTGAGCGAAAGTGTAGTGAAGTACCTCGGTATCTGGTTAGATCAGTATTTATATTTCGACAGACATATAAAAGCTACTCTGACCAGGGCCAGAGGAGCCTTCGCTTTGACGAAACGGCTGTTGTTAGCAGTCGGCTTATGATCGTTTATGGTTGTCCTGTGTGGTTCAACGTTGCCCCTTCTCCCCTGGTTTTCGAGCGGCAGTATTAACGACGCTGTACCGGCTTATATCGAACAGCCGAAACTTCCTATGTGCATTACAATTCCAACAGAATTGACAATTTCGTGAAACTCATTTGAGGTCACATTGCAAGTGCTATGTCTTCGACCAACAATTCAATTTTCGGGGCGATCTATCCGAACGATGAGTACTTTGAATTGCACGCTTGAGCGGCTTCATTCCACGAGAGGCATTCCTCTTTTTAGATAGGTTGAAGCAGGAGAACCAGTTTTGGTGGCTTCAATCGGCATTTGATAGTGTGTAGTCGGGATGGGGCTTTAAGCCTTGGACGGATTACATACTTGTTTTATAGTTTTAGGGTTTAGTTTTAAGTAGAATAGGCATGGTGGCACAAAAAAAAATATAAAAAAAATGGAATAAAAAAAGGCAACTAAATATGAAAAACAAAAAAGGATGATGATATTAATTTTTTTTAATTTTCTGGTGAATACAAAAATAAATAAAATTGAATTACATTAACATAGATCTTAGGGCCGAAAGGCATTCGAATTAAGTATTATTGCTTAACTTAGAGTGTCCGTATGGGACCAGTAAGTTAGTTGGAAGTTATGGATAATTAGGCTAGTTTTATGAATATTTGCCTAGCTTTAAGATAGGTTTAAGATTGAAATAATTGAAATAAATAAAAAAACAGTGCGTTAGATTATCATGCCAGAGGTCTTGGGTTCAATCCCTGTCTGTACCATCTAAAGTTTTTTTTTTTCCACGGATATTGCCTCTTGAAAGGAAATGACAAATCCTCCAAAAGTAATTCTTCATGAAAAGTATTTTCTCAAATTAGCCACTTGGTGCCCTCCATCCCTGACAACAGTACTTGCACATAGGAATGGTTTAGTGTTATAAGTCTTAAGGCCCTAATTCCCAACATCAAGTTGAGCCACCCAATTAATTTAAATTTTTCGCGCGATGGGAATAATTGAGTTCTGTACAGTTTATTGGCTTTTTCTATGGATTTTAATGTCATCTGCGTAAGCCAGTAGTTTAGTTTCTCTGGTAAATTTTGGTGAAGAGAATGCAGGCCAGCCCATCCTCTAGTCGAAGTCCATTAAAAATGTTGCCGGGTTCGAATAGATGTCCGGATACCTTTACTTTTCTTGAAAAGTTGGTCATGGTCATCCTACATAGTCTTATCAGCTCTTTTGAGAGGCTGAATTTTGTCATGTCCTATACTCTGGCTTTGTCATAGACGGCTTTTAAGTTTATCGTCTGAAAAGGGTTGAAAATCTGACCAGATGTTGATTTGCCTTGTCTGAAAGCACATTGTTTGTCGATTATGATTTCTGCGTAAAGGGCTATCTGGTCAGAAAATATCATATTGGTTGTTTTCAACAACGTTTTATTCTTAAAATTGAAATCATTTTAATTTGGTAACATGTTACAATGCTTATGCCTTACTAATGTACTAATGTACTTACACACCCATATACAGAGATCTCTCCAAAAATCTTTGACTTAGATTCAAGGGACCTCTCAGCATTGAGAAATGTCAAAATTTTCAATTCGACAATTCAGACGGATAACAATAACCTCATATGGAAACTTGAAAATTAGTATCTGTGATGTTTAATACTAAAGATTGCCCGTTTTTTTTTGTGTTATAATTAATTGCAAGGACATACCTAAACATAAAGGGACTTTACAAATTAAGCATATCTCTAGTCCATGTTTTTAATTAAGTTTTGTTTAAGGAAGCAGTTTTCTACCGCCACAAATTGAGAGCCCTTTTTTAATTTAATTTGATTTTGAAGCAATTTTCATTCACTTCAATAATTTATGGTCTAAATTGATACCTTCGTTATCAGAACGTGATGCTTTCTCCAACTGTCCCTAATATCCATACCCATGATCCTATGAAAAAACACCATTCGATTGATATCGACACATTAAAATATTCCCACAGAGAATGTGACTTTCACTGTCAATGGAAAACATATGAAACACATCCGAAAGTATAGAACTTTTGCATTTACGTTCACTCACATTGATCATCATAAAATCCCTCCTCCCCATCCAAGTTCCAAAGCCTGAGAACTTACTACCTTCATCCTTTGGCATATCCATTCTCTTTTTGAAATGGCAAAACTAAATGTAATTGCAGAAAAGGTTTCCAATGTGTCCAAGGAATACCTCTACCCACACCAACCATTCTGTTATATTTGTTTTCCTGCTGAAAATCGCTCCAAATTTACCTACAGTTACCCCCTGCCAAAAGCCATTCCCCGTTGTAGGTCCAGGTTCCATTCGTCACCAAATTGTAAACCAAACAAAAAATAAAACTCCTGGGAAAAATAAAACTGAAATTCCGATCACAGGGCGTAAATGTTTAACGGACAAGCGTCTGTGTCTCTCCAGCATTGAATGTTATGTACTACATGGCATACCTATAAGTACTTTTGTATGTAGGCTCTTATAAATATTTCATACATGTTGACTTGGAACCAAAAGTTTAAATTAATTTTGGCTAGGTTCCAGCTTGAATTATGCATCATCGCAACTGCACATAGGACCACCATATAACTCAATGCGCCTAGCCCTAGCCCTAGCCTTGCCTACGAATGTATTTATCGTCATCGTCCTTTTCTATGAGAGGATATTTCGTATCGAATTCGGAATGTGTGCATCAATGTGCCATTTTATTTCATTTGTAATTCCATATCCCCATCCTGCTATATCGGTTCTTGCAGCGGTAAAAGTTAAATCAGTATTGCAACACGAACAAGTATAGGTATGTCCTTTATTTTTTCATCATCTACCGGACTTATCCACAAGGATAAACCATCACCATCACTTAGCCAAAATAAAAAGAATACAAAGAAAACAAAAGGGGGCCGCCAAATTGATGTAATGCCTGGTCTTCGTTTGCATCCTGTTTGGCAAGGATTCGATAAAAATTATATATTTTTTTATTCTCATGTCCCTGCTGTCGTATTTTTAAGAGAAAGTCATTTTAGGATCAAAGCACTACATCTAGATAGTTATATCCTTCTGAGCTTTTTTATGCTCCTGCATTCCACCCTCTATCACGATATTTGCAAATCCAAAACGAAGAAGACAAAATCAAAGCAAAAGCGATAGAATAACGGGTAATGAAAAACATGTCAAACAATATTTGAATTCGAAAAGCATTTCTTTTTTAAACTCCTGTCCTATACCCATAAAGTTGGAATGTCCTGATGTTATGTAGAGAAGGTACCTACTATCCTACTCCTACATAGCTTATGCTTGTTTATGGGGGTGGGATTTTTTGAAAAACAATACAAATTACTGTTATAGTGGCATTAGTGGTTGGCAAAAGATTTGGCAACCGACATCGACTTGATTTTGTTAGGCGAAAGGATTTATGGAAGATCTGATTGAATCAATGATTTTGATTGAAGACCACAAATTCGAAATTCAATACTTTTGAGGAGGGGTTGTTGCATATAAAACAACTGTTTGTAGCAATAATTTTGAGATTGAAATCAATGCTTTATTTTGGGAAGGAATGATCCGCAGTAGTCCGGTTTTTATATTTCAAAGGCGATACAGTTGGACATTTGTCAGAATAATTTAAAACAAAATTGTAAATATTTAGCGAAATTCAGATTAGAACTATTTTAATTTATAAAAATGGACAATTTTGAAGAGGATATGTTAAGAAAATATCAATAATAATTTTTATTTACATATATGAAATTTGTTTTCATCTTAACCATTTTGTTACTTGAAGCTGAATAAAATAAAAACTTAAGGAAAGGGGTTTGTTCGTAGATTATGGTCCAACTATGCGTTGCTCCTACATACAGAAAAATGAACCTCATATCAGCCTTAACGATTTTTCATCGTCCTCATTTCATCCTACGTAAATCTTTACTATCTTTCCGTTATTCTATGCCTGTCTTGTGAACCTCATATCGTCCTAAATGAAGGTTTATCAACATAGAAAATAGATATCGTCCTTTTTTCATACTTAAGAAGCCTATCTGTTGACAACAAAGATGACGACATTGACAACAATGATCGTGAAAATCACAAGAAAGAAGATGGTGATAGTGAAAATGGTAACAATGGAGCTAATAAAGTCGACTTCACCAACGACGACAACACCAATGAAGACTAAGACAAAGACGACGAAGAAGACGATTTTGACAAACAATTATTATTTTAAATTAATCAAAAATTTTAACAAAAAATTCTTTGGTTAATGTTTTTAATAAAAAAGTGATCCTCTTTTCAATATCCTTGAACGTCAGAGAACCTACATTTTGGGGCCGAAAATAGAGCTAAAATTTCGACTCGGGTAGCTTTATTGAAGAATTGACAAGAAGAATTGACATTGATAAGGTTCACCACACAATGTTTTAATTTAATTAGAAAAAATTAATTGAAATAACGGGTTATTCATTTTGCGATTTGAAAAGTATTGGACTGGAATTCGACATCTGTCAAACTAAGTTTTTTTTTTTTTTAGTTGAAAGTCTGACATTTACAAAAATGGATCGCTTAACTATCACACAACGCATACAAATTGTTAGAATCAACTACAAAAATGGTGATTCTGAAACAGCCACATATCGGGCTTGAAGGTTTACATAATCGTCCAACTACGCAAGCAATTGGAAGAATTGTGAAGAAATTTGAAGAGACTGAATTGGTTACAGATACTGCAAGTCCTGGGCATCATCGTGTAGATCCTACTACTGAAAACATGGCTGTAAGTGAAAGTGTTACCTAGGACGTGAATATGTGGATTCCAGTGACTACTACTGTCTTATGGCACATTATGGCGTATATTTCATTTGAATCTACAGCTACATCTGATCAATCACAACATTGTAGAAGCGTCGAATGGGTGCTGGAACAATAGGCGGTAGATGGCGATTTTTTGAACAAAATTTTCTTTAGCGAAAAAGCGCATTTCTCTATCGTTGGGTATGTTGAAAGAATTGTAGTATTTGGGGTTCCGAGATTCTTCAAGTAATTGAATAGAAACTTATATCCCCAAAAAGTCACTTTTTGGTGTGCACTTTGGTCTAAAGATATGATTAAACCTTACTTCTTCGAAAAAGACGATAGAATGGCTGTCACCGTCAATTCGTAGATGGTCATATGATAACCGTCTTTTTTTGGCTGCTATTTAAGAATAGGACTTGGAAAATATGTGGTTTCAACAAGACAAGATATGACTTTATTATAAGAGACATTTCTTGTCGTGGTGATATCAACTGACCACCATGATCATGCGATTTGACACCGCTTAACTTTTTTTTGTGGAGCTACGTGGAAGACCGTGTTTATGGTTAAAAAAACCAACGTTCGTTAAGTTAGGGCTGAGATACCGATCAATATATGTGTAAGAAAGTGGTCGAAAATTACCTCAAAAGAATCGATGCTTGCAATAATTGGCGTGGTGGTCCCTTAAATGATGTATCCAAATTTCGATGGGGGGTTTTACAGGCCATGTTCTCCAGTTCCGACCACAAACTGCAATCCAATGCATTCAAATCTGGACTCCCCGACGGCCAATCTGCAGCTGAAATAAAATCCGGATTATTTGTTCTAAGCCACTCTCGTGTGGTTGAAGAAAGTATTTGTTAATCTCTTAACAACAACCTCGAGAACATTCTCCTGATACACTTTTGCACTGGTTTTCACGCCTTTTTCACAAAAGTGCAGTGAAATGAAACCTTTATTGGAACCCCCCACCAAAACATTTCTGAAGCGGAGTGGTGTCCACTCTGAATCCTCGAAACAACTTTTTTAGCTACTTTGGATGACGTCACATACATTTTTTCATTTTGTTTATGACAAACTTCTTCTATGTCCATTTACCGCGTGCCACTGCAAAAGCTTTTTGCTTCTTTAAAGTCTTATTTTTTAAGACTTGGAGCTAAAAGTTGTCCTGTTGCTCGACGTGGGCTTTAATGTGAAGATCATCTCGGATCAGCCTTGACATGGATCACATGGACCCCTTCTTGGTCTGTCCTCTACTCTTGGCAATTCATCAAAACGTTTTATAGTACGATACACAAACATTCGTGGTTTTTAAAGTTCAAAAACTCGATTATCGCGACTTGATTTTCTTTAACGCCTCACCGATGATTTCCGATCAAAAACTGAAATCCATTCTTTACTTATAAAATCACGTGTTTCGAAAAAATAGTTAACGGCATTATTCCTAGTGGAAGTTACGAGCAATACGCTCCTAAAATCGTGTAACAAAACTTATGGCTAGACTAGGTGCTGTTTTACGCAAATTTTCAAAGTTCAAACTTCATAATAAAAAGGAAATATCATGAAAAAATGTGTTTTATTTACGTTTGCTTTTGAAACCTAAAAAATGGATTACCCTATACAATTAATAGAATAATCAAATTTTATCTTGAGTCTTAAAATATCGTCAAAATCTTTTGTTTGTTGGATCAAGGAGCAATCAAACGTCCTAAACTGGAAACTTAGATTTTAAGTAGATTGGGATTATGCGTTTTTAAAAAATAAGTGTCGAACTGCGCCAGATAGATGTTTAAGACACTTTCTTTAAGAAATTTTTCTTAACTTGGCTTCTTTCAATATAGAAAGTAAAGGGTGATTTTTTTGAGGTTAGGATTTTCATGCATTAGTATTTGACAGATCACGCGGGATTTCAGACATGGTGTCAAAGAAAAAAATGCTCAGTATGCTTTGACATTTCATCATGAATAGACTTACTAACGAGCAACGCTTGTAAATCATTGAATTTTATTACCAAAATCAGTGTTCGGTTCGAAATGTGTTTATCGACAAATTTTGTTCAGCGATGAGGCTCATTTCTGGTGGAATGGCTACGTAAATAAGCAAAATTGCCGCATTTGGAGTGAAAAGCAACCAGAAGCCGTTCAAGAACTGCCCATGCATCCCAAAGAATGCACTGTTTGGTGTGGTTTGTACGCTGGTGGAATCATTGGACCGTATTTTTTCAAAGATGCTGTTGGACGCAACGTTACGGTGAATGGCGATCGCTATCGTTCAATGCTAACAAACTTTTTGTTGCCAAAAATGGAAGAACTGAACTTGGTTGACATGTGGTTTCAACAAGATGGCGCTACATGCCACACAGCTCGCGATTCTATGGCCATTTTGAGGGAAAACTTCGGACAACAATTCATCTCAAGGAATGGACCGGTAAGTTGGCCACCAAGATCATGCGATTTGACGCCTTTAGACTATTTTTTGTGGGGCTACGTCAAGTCTAAAGTCTACACAAATAAGCCAGCAACTATTCCAGCTTTGGAAGACAACATTTCCGAAGAAATTCGGGCTATTCCGGCCGAAATGCTCGAAAAAGTTACCCAAAATTGGACTTTCTTCAAAAAGTAAATGTCATGGACCAATCTAACGTTTCAAATAAAGAATTGATGAGATTTTGCAAATTTTATGCGTTTTTTTTTTTTTAAATGTTTTCAAGCTCTTAAAAAATCACCGTTTATATTAAAAAAAAACCGTTCTAAAATTTTAAATTTTTGAAGGTAAACTTATTAAGCAGGTTCATTCTTTAATCTTAAAATAAGTTTTTTTAAATTATGCCAATTTGGAAGAAGTGAACTTTCTTCTCGTTGCATTTACAAACAAAATTGACAAATCTTCGAAAAACTTGTTTGAATCCAATTTTATCAATAACCCTAGTTATTTTTGCTCGTTTAAGAAATAAATCCCACTTCAGTTATAACAGTTCTTTATTTAGAAAATCTTATTGAAAGTTGTCTTTATTTTCGACACTTTAAACAACTCTTCTTACTAATGAAGGTTTTAAACATGATCTATTGCATTTGTATGGTTTTTAATGGGCTGTATTAGGGTATTTCATTGCAGATCGAGAAGTCCTTGGTTCAAAACAGGGGATCACAGCATTTTTTTGTATACGTATTTTCCTTTTTTGACATTTAGCCAGTTCACCATTCCAGCTAAGATGACGGTCGATTTTGTGAGCAAGAAATTCTTTACCGTGACATGGTATACTATAATTTTTGTATTTGTTGGGAAGTCAACCGAATGCAAGATTGACCAAATATTGTATAATGGTGAAAATGGTATTATTTGTTGTGATTATAGTTACTTGGTGAATCATCGTCTCATCTTTAAAAACATTTTTTTTTGAAGTGACAAATGTAAAGCTGCTTCAAAGTTAATGCTTTAGCGTTAAAGTATACTTTGTATTATTTACAATGTTCAAAGATTCAACCTTCATTTTAAAACACATTTTTGGGGTCGACTTCGAATTTAAAAATGACTTAAAGTTAGTTTTAAATTTTTGCGCCTTTTAAACATTTAATATGATTTTTAGAAAAATGCAATTGATATTTCCTCTTAAAAATAGAACCTTCCAAAAATACTTCTGAAAACTGGTAAACATTGTTTTTTGAATTGAATATCTCGAGAATAAGTAAAGTTATTTGCGAAAAAAATTTAAACGATGTAGTAAAATTATTACTAGGCTTAAAAAATGTCTAAGCTTTATTTAAACGATTTTAACATCTTACTATCTCTTAACTTTTTGCTAAACTTTCAAATCATGGAAACGCTATTTTTTTGTATTATTTTGTTTTAAATTAAAAGATTTTTTTTGGATGACGAAGAGTTTGAAAGCTTTTTTTAAATACCGATTTTTTAAATATCGGTACAACAGTTCGAATACGTTAAGAACGATTTGAAGCTGATGTTAGTAATTAACAAAAATGTTCGTCTGTCTCAAATAACAGCCGTTTTTAAAAAAGGTAACCGGGATTTGCCAGAGAACAATAGAGGAATTGCTGTGCTTAACTCGTTAAGAAAAGTGTATACACAAATACTCTATACTAGACTTACGACCTGGGTAGAAGGTAATAATATGATTAGTTGCTTTCAAGCTGGTTTTCGAGCCAACCTTTCAGCTATTGATCAAATTTTTGTACTCAACACCACTGCTAGGCGTTTTATTGATAGAAAAAAAACTTATATGCCTTTTTCGTTGATTTTAAAGTGGCTTTTGACGCTATTAATAGGAGGTCCTTACTTTAAAAGCTCTCAGCAATTGGCCTATCTACTAAATTTATCAGAAGCTACGAAAAAATTCTCAAAAACATGATAGCATCTGTTCAAAATGGTAGAAAAGTATCTAGAGAATTTAGTTGTGAAGCAGGTGTCCCTCAAGGATGTGTTCCGCTTACTCTACAGCTACAGATAAACAAGCTAAAACAGTTTTGTGATCCATGGGATCTTAGAATAAATACGAACAAATCCAAAATAATAGTTATGGGCGGAATTGGACTTAAGATGGTGAGATAATTGAGGTCGTAAATGAATTTAAGTATCTTGGGTATACAATGACATATAATCTTAACATTCAAACCTTTATTGCAAATAATACAATGTGGTCCAAGTTCTTCGGAAATAAACTCGTTGATCCAATTTCAAAATTCAAAGTTTTCAATGCCACCGTGAATACTTGTTTTTGCTATGGTAATGAAGTATATGGTTTCGAACAGTTGGAGGAAATGGAAAATATACAGAGGTATTTTTTCAAGCGAAGTTTTAGGTTACCTATCAACACTCCTAATTATGCTATCCACCTAGAGTCAGGCTTATATCAAATTTTCTTGAAAAACTTAAAGGCTAACGCCGATTGTATGATCAAAGTTATGAAGCGGTCCGACTAAAACTTGCAAAAAAGACTCCTTAAAATTTGTTTTAGTTGTGGATATAGTCCGGTCAAAAACTTGTATGATCTTGCTGTAGCTCATAACCTTTCAATATCATTGCCAGTGGACAATGTGGAAGCAAGAAAAAATGCACTATATGAATGTATCTCTGTTATAGATGACTCGATGTATAGGCTTTGTGTTGCGCGAGGGACTGCATCAACATCCAGGAATATATACAGACAACTTAATCTGAAACTTGGTGAAGGAAACTACTTTAGAGAATAGTTTATAGTTTCTGAAATGAGCTTGATCTTCAAGACCAGAACGGAAATGCTCGACTTAAGAAAATTGAAAAAATTAAGAACTTATCTACTCGTATCTATCTATCTATCTATCTATCTATCTATCTATCTATCTATCTATCTATCTATCTATCTATCTATCTATCTATCTATCTATCTATCTATCTATCTATCTATCTATCTATCTATCTATCTATCTATCTATCTATCTATCTATCTATATATCTATCGAATTAACTAAACCGTTAGGAATTCTAATGAAAAGATCCGTTTAAGTTTGTTTGATAGATATGTTTGGATGCATGTTTTTTAATAAGAGGGAAATAGTAGTTTACTAGTTACCAAAACCAATTAAAAGGTTACATCTTTTGACTTGTTACAAATCAATACCATTCGAATATTTTTAGAGGCTACCAATGTGTAATTATCAGTCTAGGCCGCATTCCAACCCTTTTTTTTCTTGATTACAAAAGTATTATTAATTTTTTTTAGGAAGAATTGTGTCTTGTATTTTATTCAACTTGAATTATTATCGTTTAAATAGCTTTTCTGTTCTACCACCCGACGAGTATTGTTAAGGTCACGTGTTCTACGACTAAGTAAAGGGTTGGAGATGGAATTTAGGTCTTCCATACTGTATCAACCATGCAAAATAGCAAAAACTGCAAATTGAGTCAATTGACCTAATGAGAAACTTAATTAGTTTTAGAAGTTTCAGTTTTTTCAAGTGTTTTTTTTAGACCAAATGTCTGTGAAAATAATTTTTTACAGACACACCAATAAAGTTCTCTCAATCTAACCTCTTCAAGAAATTGTCTCGCACAAAATAAAATATCCTTCAAAAATAAGAAAAAAATCGAAAGAATAGTATAAATTTACTCTTTGTAGAAAAACAGACACGAACTTTCGATGACTTTCTATGAATATTCATGTAAAATGTGAATTTCAATAACAATCGAAAACGGAAATTATTCCTTTCTGTTTCCTTTCATTTTCATAAGTTTTCCCTCCACCACCGCTATACACCTCTTGCCTCTATATATATCTGATGGATAGACTAAAAGCTAAGCAATTCCTGGCTCTTTAAGTTATCCTGTAGAAAAGCAATGCGCCTTTCATCCCAATTTCGATGCTATAAGGCTAGGTATGAAAAAAGGATATATGCAAGGACATAGCTATAGAAAAACAGAAATAGAGAAAGGGAGAGAGTCTTACTTTGAATGAATAATTACAACTAGGAAGGAAGCAAAGTCATTGTTTTAAAAGACAGAAGGATATATATACTCTATGAGATAGCTTAGGAATGATAACCCAGGAAGGATCTCATCATCAGGAAGGAGAAGATGATGATGAAGAATAAGAAGAAGACCTATGTACCTGTCCATCTATACATTCAGATTTGCTATGAACCCAGGTTTCAAATCTAAGAAATGTTCTTATGCTCATCGTGCATCATCAAGAAAAATCCCTAACGAAACGGACAAATAGAAAATGTTGGACTAGAAAAGAGAAATATAAAGAACAAGGAAAAAAAGTACACAGGAAAATGTAAATTTTATTCTAATTTCCCTGATCCTGCGTTACTATTTAATTCTCTGGACTGGGCCTCGAAGAAAAGTGGAAGAAGTAGAAGAAGTCGCAACCGACGATGGTGCCTATAGGAACACAACGATTATCAAGAAGATGCCTCATCTTCCAATTCACTTGGCGAGCCTTTCCTATTTTGATGTGATACAGTGGATCTGTTCCACAAAAAATTCTAATCAAAATCGATAAAAATGTATCTTTTAACAAACGCAGCGACCTATTAAGCCCTAAAGGATATTAGTCCTATCGAAAGGACAATTTCGGAACCATCTTTCGAAAGGATCTGATCCACTGTAAGTCACTTAAGTAGTGCTATGCTTAATGGCATGGTTTGTTGGGAAATTAATTACTTGAATTGAATTCGAATTGAAATTGGAAGGTGCATGAACCTACTTATAATCCTGCAGGATGCAGATGCAACGTGCATAAAATCCACTCCGATAGGGCACAAGCATCTTTTGCATTCAAATACAAATATTTTCTTTTTGTTTTTGTTCGTGTGTTCCTTATATTCCTTAGCCTTAGCTTTTTCAATTCCTTCATTCAATTCTTAATTAGTTTTCTATGTAGGATCTATGATGGGGTGGTGGCTTAGAGCTTAGGTATGATGGGAGGCCGGGCTATAATAGAATAATAATACAGAAAGGTACCAGAACTAATTTGCTTATTCAGTGTATATTCTTTTCTTTGAGAAGGAATAAAAAGGTATAGAGGAGGTTTCTTGCTCGATTGATGTAATGAGGCATTTGAGGACTATGTTAAAGAAGAAGTAGTTTACATAAGAGAAAAGCCATTAACACTCTACAGGAAGGACGACACGACACGACATTGACGACCGACCGAAGGAACGCACGACGCACGGACTAGCTAGTATAAAGCTATGAAACTGTTAATTATTTAATTACTTTTGCATTTTATTAAGGACTTCAAGATCCGCTTATGGGAGAATATCTCTAGGTTCTATTTTTTTTCTCCTTTTTGTCCCGAGCCGAAGAAATTAAAGGACTAAGTAGGTACACTTGCAATAATTATTATTATTGTTAAGCTTTGTGTCTGTGCAACGTATACAAGACGGTGCAACAAGACTTATTTAAAAAAAGAAGATAGGATAGTCTCTGAAATATTTAGTGATTAAATTAATAAGCAGATTACCTTATAGGTATCTTGAAAGTAATGCAGAAATACGAAAGTGTAATAGCGTAACTAGCAAAAAAGTGATTACATTTTAATTTGAAGCATATTCTTAGATGATATTTTACTATCTGACTTGAAATCTCAAGGGATGTATAGAAATATGAAACATTTTGTAAATTCAAGAGAAACCTTGAGATATGAAGAAAGGCCTTGAAATACCGACTACTCAGCAAATAAATGTACAGAGTAGACACACAGCACCTTGAGCGACAAGATTATATGACGTGATAAGAACAAAAGACATTATAAGAAAACAGAAGATAGAGGAGTAAAAACAACGGACAAAAGAACTGATGATAACAGCAAGGTTTAGGTTTTAAGATAGTCCTCCATCTGTTTACTAACCGCACTCACTGATGCTTGGTTTCGGTGATTGAAGGGAACCGATGATTTATCAGTGACTTGGCTGTTGCCTCACCAACTTACTTACTTACTTAAGGTGGTGCTACAACAGTGTGTGGACTAGGCTCTCGCCCTACAAAACTCTGCATCTAGCTCGGTCTCTAGGTATATGTTTCCAGTTTCAGTGGCGGGCGCAATTCCAGTTGGCTCGATGACTTTCCGGGCCGGGACTTTGCTTTAAATGCGATCTACGTACCCCAGCCATCTCAGTCGTTAGAATTTTATTCTTATGGCTAGGTCTACGTTGCTATGCAACCCGTACAGCTCGTCTTCCACTCACCTTCTATGCGTACAAATCGTTGATCAAGCAAAAAACATTTTTCTCGAATCGACCCTAGATGCTTTCATCCGCTTTTTGTCATATTCCATGTTTCTGCACCGTTTATCAGGACGGGGATGATAGGGGTCTTAGGTTATGTTGGAGTGGTTGTCCAGATTTTATTGACGCACGTAGACCTCAAGGGTTCATTGTGATACCACTAATGAGGTTACTCATGGGAGAGTAATGAATAAAGTTAGAGAGACGTTTTGTGTCAATCCTTGCCTGTTCTTTGGTATTATCGAAGAAGGGATTACCGAGAAAGCTATTCCTTCTAATGGAGAGTGCGAGACATGTACATAGAAGGTGTTGGACTGTTTCCACTCCCTCCTCGTCCATACAGCTTCTACAGAAGTCATTTGTGTAGACCCCTAGGCTCAGAGCATGTCTTCCTATAAGGCAGTGTCCTGTTATTCCTCCAGTTGTAGAGCTTATACTTTGTCTCCTCAGGGATATCAAGCCTTTTGACCGTTTTAAGTCTATGCTTGGCCATATTTGCTTGGTTGCTAGGCAGGTGGTACTTTGTGACCATCTTTCATTTGTTGATTCTAGATATTGTTTGAGAAGATATTTGCATCTAACAAGTGGTGTTGCTATGTTATGTTTCTGTCTAACATTAGGCAGAAGTGTTCCGTTTTTGGCGAGTTCATCGGCCTTGCAATTTCCCGGAATGTCTCTGTGGCCTGGCACCCAAATGAGGTGAATATTAAACTGTTCCATCATCTCATTCAGAGATGATCGACAATCGTGGACTATTTGGGAGTTTGTGGAGACAGACGCGAGAGATTTGAGAGGGACTTGGCTGTCCGAGAAGATTCGTATATCCTTGCAAGATATAACGTTTTCTTTGAGCCAGGATAGTGCTTCTTTAATCGCAATTACTTTTGCCTGACTGAGATTCAGTTGTTCCGAATATAAACCACTTCCAACTCCGTGATCGGTCTTTAAACCGTCTGTATAGAAGTGTACCGCATCGTCTTCCAGGGTCTCTCTTCTTCCCAGGAGGATCTTGAAGGGATGGACACATGGAAGCTTTTACTGAATACAATTTTTTTTGTGGTATAGTCTAAGCGATCTGGGATAGATCTGAAACTGTCGAAAATAGTAGTATGTCCAGTATTGTTACTGTTCCGTTGAGAGGTGGCTCTAAGCCTCACAAAAAGTTGGCTGCTACCATTTTGGAGAAGATGTCAAGAGGTGTTAGGTTTAAAAGCACTTCCAGTGCTGCGGTTGGTGTTGAGCGAAGTGGTCCTGTGATGCACATACCTGCTGACCGCTGGACTTTGATGATGAATATTTAGATTTACCATCTTGTCCAGTGCGGTCCACCATACGAAAGCTCCATAAATGAGTTTCGGTCTGATTACCGAAGTGTATAGCCAGTGGGTTATTTTTGGGGAGAAGCCATATTTTGATCCCATGGCCATTTTACAAGTAAAAAGCGCTACAGTAGCCTTTTTTACTCTTTTATCAGTATTTGCCTTCCAATTTAGTTTTTTGTCTAAAATGAGGCCTAAATATTCAGCTTTGTCTAATCTTGGGTGGGCTAATCAGAGGAATTTTATATCTTCTCGAAAAGAGTATTATTTCTGTTTTGTGTGGGTTGACGTCCAATCCACATTGCTTAGTCCATTTTGTTAGCCTATTTAAGGCATTTTGTAGGAATTCCGAGAGAACTTGGGGGTGCTTCCCAGATACGGATATTTGAACTTCGTCAGCATAGGCAATCACCTTGAAACCTCCTACTTCCAATGATGTAAGTAGGTCGTTTACTACCATGTTCGATAAAAGAGGCGAAAGGACCCCACCTTTGGGGGTGCCTCGATTCACCGATCTGGTGGTAGTAAAACTTCTCATGCTAGAAATTATTGTCCTGCTTTTGAGCATGAGACTGATAAGGGTCTTACATATGGGCACTTTGGTCGCTCAAAAGAGGGATTTACTTGACTTCATAGTCCAAAGAAACAGCGGTTATGTAGAGTAAATCTTTTGTTTGGTGTTGTATGTTAACCGCTTAATCCATATTTGCCACCTCTGCCTCAGTACTCACAAAACTCCCATTGACATCACGCTGAGTTCTTCCAACTATGTCAATGCCATCAGCATATGCCAGTAGTTAGACAGAATTTTGAAAAATTGCCCAGGGCGTAACTAGTATACTGTTCATTTGCTTTGTCCAAATGTTCGAAGAACATATCGTTACTGTCGTCATCATTTCCTTCTGTGGAGGCGTGTTAGGATATTATTATGCTTATGTTGCCAAAATCAGCATTGATGCGTATGAAGGGCTCGTTGATGCACCTTTAGCTCAAGACATATTGACTCAGCCTGGCTCCATTGACAAGGCCGCATTCAAATAAATATTGTTGGTTTTCTCGGTAGCCATCACCATTGTAAATATCACAGTTTTGTATCCCCTTTTTGACCATCTCATCCCATCCCATCCCATCGCATTTCCTTTATGGCGGTGATATCTGCTTTATAGCAGCCAAGGGCGTCCGCTAATTCAATGGCTGCTCGTGATCTATTAAGGGACCTAACTTTCCACTTGCATATCCGAACTTCGTTGCCCTTAAATCGTTTAATTTGATTGTCAATAGTAAATCCGTAAAGATCCGAGGCTTGTTGGAGCTTCGCCACTGGTTTTTCTTTACGTGCTATACGGAAGTCACCTTGACGAATGAGCTTCAACCTGAAGGACCAGGTTCTTGATTACACTAGTTCAACCTAACTGGAACTATAGACGCCTACGTTGATTCCATCTCAGAAATTCCTCCACTGCCGTCTGGATGAAAGGATTGGTACCTAAGGTTAAACACCTCTCACCTCAAATGGGGTCTTGAGATATCAAGCTAGGACTTGATTTCC
>NW_026605802.1:0-17862 GCF_945859685.1 Eupeodes corollae
AAAGAAACAGCGGTTAGCAAGAGTTATTCTGCGTTTGATCTCAGCGTTGGTGTTGTTTTCTGCGTTTACAGCGGAGCCTAGGTAGACGAAGTCCTTGACTACCTCAAAGTTACGTCTGTCGATTGTGACGTTTTGACCAAAACGTTGGTGTTGAATGTCCTTTCTAGACGGGATGCCAAAACTATACATGGCTCTATACAGCTCGTCCCTGTAGATGCTGTCATATGCGGCCTTGAAATCGATGAAAAGATGGTGGGTGTCGATTTGGTGTTCTTGAGTTTTTTCCACGATCTGCCGTAATGTGAATATTTGATCAACTGTGGACTTTCCTGGTCTAAAACCACACTGATAAGGACCTATCAGGTTGTTGACGATGGGCTTAAGACGTTCACATATTACGGCAGAGAAGATTTTATAGGCGATGTTAAGTAGGCTGATGGCTCTATAGTTACTGCAGATTAGAGGGTCTCCTTTTTTCAGGATCGGGCAAACAATACTGAGGTTCCATTCATCGGGCATGCTTTCTTCCGACCATATCTTACAGATACTTTAAAGAGCTCGGCATTCAAGCCATCCGCTTCAGCGGCTTTATTAGACTTCAGCTTAGATATGGCAATCTTTACTTCGTCTAAGTAGGTAGGACAGGATTGTTGGCTTTCGTTGTCTATATTGAATGGATCATCCTGCCTGACAGCGGAATTCAGTTCTTCATCGCTGTTATACAGTCTGCAGAAGTGGTCCTTCCATATCCTCAGCATTGACTGCGGTTCCACTATGATGTTCCCACTTTCGTCTTTGCAGCCTTCGGTTCTAGGTTTATGTACCTGTGAATTTCGTTTCACCTGTTCATAAAACTTTCGAACCTCATTCCTGCTTTTATACCTCTCAACATCTTCGACCGCACGCTTTTCATGCCCTCTCTTTTTCCTTCTGAGAAGTCGGCGTTCCTCTCGCCTCTTCTGCTCATAGAGCTGACGAGCCGCTCTCGTCCTTTTATGCAGCGCCGCTTTGCGTGCCTTTTGTTTGGCTACATTTGCCTGCCGACATTCCTCATCAAATCAGGGGTTCCTTGTTGGTGGTTGCTTGAAACCCAGCACATCCGAGGCGGCTTCTTTGATTGCATCTTGGCAATACTGCCACTGGTTTTCGATACATTGTGTTGGCGGCAGAGAACTTCGAGAGATGTTACTTGTAACTCGGTCGGAAAAGGATTTGGCGATTTTTGGTGATTGTAGCCGTTCGACGTTGTACCTTCTCCCAGCACCACCCTGTTTTGCCACGGGTCTGGAAATCCGAAGTGCTACCTTGGCTACAACGAGGTAGTGGTCTGAGTCGATGTTAGCTCCTCGGAAAGTTCGTACATCCATAATGCTGGAAGCGTGTCTGGCGTCGATCGCAATATGGTCAATCTGGTTGACGGTAGATTGATCTGGAGAGGTCCAAGTTCGTTTGTGGATGTTGAGGTGTGGAAAACGCGTACTGGATACCATGACATTTCGCCCCGCAGCAAAATCTATGAGCCTGGATCCATTGTCGGAAGTGTTGTTGTGCAGGCTGTTCTTCCCGATTATTCCACCAAAGATGTCTTCCCTTCCTAGCTTGGCATTAAAATCGCCCAGGACTATTTTGGGACACTGCTCATATGTTTTGTCTAGGAGCTCAAAGGTGTTGTCGTCTTTCTCTTGTGTGGGGGTTTGCGTGCATATCAGGCTAATGTTGCCGAATTTAGCCTTGATGCGTATGGTCATGAGGCGCTCATTGATGCACCTATAGCTCAAGACTTCTTGCCTAAGTCTGGCTCCAATGACGAATCCGCATCCAAATAAGCGCTGTTGGTTTTCGTGGTAGCAGTCACCATAGTAAATATCGCAGTTTTTCATCCTCTTTTTGCCCGGTCCATCCCATCGTATTTCCTGGATGGCAGTGATATCTGCTTTATATCGTTCTAGGGCCTCCGCTTATTCTTCAGCCGCACGTGGTCTGTTAAGGGACCTAACATTATAAGTGCATATCTGAAGTTCGTTGTCCTTAATTCGTTTGCGTTGGTTGTCAACAGTAAATCCGTCCCTATCCGAGGCTTCGCAACTATGATAGCTTTTACGTGGCCAGGAAGTCACCCCGACGCACAACTCCCAACCTGGAGGGCCAGATCCTTAGTATAACTCCAAGGATGGGGTCCCGGAAAGACCGCTTATTACAGGCCTGGGCTCCGAATATGTCGAAGAAGCCATATAAGGTGTTCACTAAGTAGTTCAACCTTACTGGAACTGTAGACGCCACCGTTGATTTCATCTCGGGAATTCCTCCGCTGCCGTCTGTATAAGGAGAGGTGCCTTAGTGGAAACACCTCTCCCACCCTCTCTCGTTTGCTGCCCCCCACAACTTTGCACTGGGGTTGGAACCCATATCTCCAGTTGAGGTACTTGGCACCCGATGTGCACCACGGGGAGTTGAGAGTAGGAGTTGATAGACAGAGGTTTGTTTTAAGAAAAACCTGTGGACGCTTGCGTCCTCTTAAATGCACATGTCCCATGTCACATGTCACAATATCTAAGAATGGTTGTTGAAAATCATCCTCAATGATTCACTTTTTAGTGTATTTTACAGGTCTATTGATTTCAGTGTGATTACACCTTACTTATTTAATAATAAGTCTGATTCAACAGTTATTGTAATTGGATTTTGCTCTTGCGATATGTATCTGACGATCCATCTTCTTATTTTGCTTGAATAAATACATTAGGTGGCACTAGAGTCCGTAGAGAACCATGGGCTGTTGACTTACAACTCTGAACCATTCCTGTGTGCGTGTAATTCCAATGATGGAGGGGACCTACAGTTTACAAGCCGAATCCGAACAGCTAATTTGAGAAAGCACTTTTTCGTAACAAGAATTACTCTTGGAGCATTTCTTCCATTCCCCGCAAGAGGCAGTACCAGTGGAAAAACTTTAGGTGGATTGAACCCAAGACCTCTCGCATGACAGTCCAACGCACTGACCATCATGTCACGGGTACCATTCTTCGTGTTTAGGATATATTCCGTTTTTCTGTTCCGCTTCAAGGCACTACTATAAGGTTTGTTCTCTTTGAATTTGTTAAGGCTATTCATTTTTAACGAGTTAATCGTTGAGCAATTCCCAACCTCCAGTATTGAAGTTCAAAAATACTAACATTACTAGCTTTTCAAGAAGATTGTTGAGGGATATCGGATTTAATAGTAATTTGTTCAGAACTTCCTCCATTTTTATCTTTCTATACATCCTATCGAAAGGTCTCCTCAAGCATGCATAAAACTTTCCTTAAAAGCTATTGCAACTTCAAATGTACTCGAAAACGTGGGAGTGACAAAAAGGCAAAACTTCTGTAATGAACAGCCCACGTTTTTCTCAGCTCAAAATTGTATTAAGTGTTCTTAATTTAAATGTTCAAAACCATAAACGGATAATAACAAAAGGAAAAAAAAAAAGAAAAGTTTAATTGTATTTATTCTTCTTCGTCGTCTTGACATTTTATTACAATGGATCCTTAATAATTTTTGTTTTCTTTGTATTCCCTATCTGTGTGTGTACAAACATTGTTTGAACAATTTATTCTTTTGAGTACTTTATGAGTACAATATATATCACCAATCATACTCCTAACAACAATAACAATATTCAACATCTCACAAAAATACAACAACAAAAATAATATTTATGTAATGTTTTCATTTCCGTTACGTTTATATGAAAAACCCAACAAAAAAAAAACCACTCATAAGTGGTAGATATTCCTTTTGCCTTATATGTTAACCAAAGGTCCTCTGTTTCGTTGTTGTTGTTGTTATATTACAATAACATACATACATATATAAAGTACAATCTTGAATGAGTTGAGATATACTTCATTCACAATATGTTATACAATGAAATCTCATATCAACACTTTGTTTCTCGATATGACACATCCTTTCTCTTAGTCTCTGATGTGGCATAGTATAGTATTATACTATACACCTATACTTACGTAAGATAATGTTCAAGTTTCCCTTTAAAAAAAAAAAACAAGAACAACAACAAAATACATCTTTTCCACAATGGATGAACATCCTCAGCCAGCATCATCGCATCGAATCGTTGAAAAGGATAAGAGTGAGAGCGAGTGATGCGGTATCCTTACAACACCACGCTACAGCACCCCACCTTCCCAATTGCACGACAAACACCAACCAACCAACCAACCAACCAACGAACATTCGCGTTGTTATCAGGCGGGTTTTTCGTCAAAAACACATAAAAACTTGGAACAAGCTCAGGAAATTGGTACTCACAACAAAAAAAAAAAAGAACGCAAGGAAAATCCCAGGACAAAGCAAAATAATAAGAGGACTTGTGTACTGTACAGCACTCATTATATTGTGCCACTGAATATGGTTATTGGATACATGAAGCACCTCATTACGAAGCATTGTATGGATGGATTGATGGTTGCATGGTTGGATGGTCATAATGGAATACACTTTGTGGTTGTTGTTTTGTGTGTGTTTGTTCTTTCTTTGCTTTTTGAGAGTTTTTGTTGAAGCAGCACAAAATATTTAAAATAGCTAACTAACTAATACGACGTTTTGGTTTATCTTTTTTTTTTGTTATACATTAACATCGCTGTAGAGAACTTATTTCAGCTCATTTGGGTGGATTTCTTGAGGTTGATCCTTTGAAAAAAAGAAAGTAGATATTGAGTAAACACCTCCGTAACCGAAAATCTCATCATAATTATCTGTCAAGGATTCCTTTTTCTTTTCAATCAATTTAACGAAATTATAAGAATAGCTCGTTTTTTACCGAATTGATTACAAGCGGAAGATAACATGGCCCAAGATGAATGTATACAAATGATGTATTATTTAACTCTTTTATTAAAGAAAATAGCAGTTTTTATTTTTAATAAGTTTCATTGCGTAACAATTACAACATTTTTTTAGAAGAATAACAATTTTTAAATGTACGGTTTTTTTTTAAATTTTAAACGAAGTGCTGCTTTGATAATTTGATGACAGTTATAAGATCCCGATGATACTTACTTTCAGTAGGGATTTGAGTTTGAGTATTGATCTCCTGTTATGATTTTTTTTATTAAAAAAAGGGAAACTGCGATGGTTTTGATATTTAAAAAATGACAATAACAAAATTTTGTGTAAAATACTAAGCGAAACGTTCAGTTCCTAAACCATTTTGTGGATCCATGCGCCACCTTAGCGGTCCGTACGCCAACTTAAAAGCCGAGGCAAAATTTAACCAAATCACTTGTAAATTGTATCATCTCAGGAGAGTACCTCGCTTCTTGATTGCCTTAATAGTATTTAAAACCTGCAATTAAAGAATCACGCTCCTTGTTCATCTAAGTACGGTAGAGTTACCTCAGCACACACTTAATCGCTCTTCTCTGCTCTTCGACAAAAGCCAATATCTTTCTTGGTTTGAAAAAACTTAAGTAAAAAACATTTGTTATTAGTTCTAGTTTTTTTTTGCTCTTTGTCCTTTCGTAAAAATAATAGATTTCATCCAGATGTTAAAAACGTTACTCTTCGATGCATACAATTCGCAAATGTATGATGTGCTGGGTTTCAGGCAGAGCTGCTCATGAGCTCTGAGCAGAAGAGACGAGAGGAACGCCGACTTCTCAGAAGGAAAAAGAGATGGCATGAGAAGCGTGCGGTCGAAGATGTAGAGAGGTTTAAAAGCAGGAATGAAGTTGGAAAGTTTTATGAACAGGTGAAATGAAATTCACAGGTACATACACCTAGAACCGAAAGCTGCAAAGACGAAAGTTTAAACATCATAGTGGAACCGCAGTCAATGATGAGGATATCGAAAGACCACTTGTGCAGACTGTATAACGGCGACGACGAACTGAATTCCGCTGTCAGGCAGGATGATCCATTTCACATAGACGACGAAAGCCAACAGTCCCGTCTTCCCGACTTGGAAGAAGTCTATCAAATCCGCTGGAGCAGATGGCTTGAATGCCGAGCTCTTTAAAGCAGCTGGAGATAAGTTGGTTAGGAGCATGCACCAACTTATCTGTAAGATATGGTCTAATCTAAACTGCACAAACTATAGAGCCATCAGTTTATTTAACATCGCCTATAAAATCTTCTCTGCCGTAATATGTGAACGTCTAAAGCCCATCGTCAACAACCTGAAAGGTGCTTAACAGTGTGGTTTTAGACCAGGAAAGTCCACAGTTGATTAAATATTCACAACACGGCAGATCCTGAAAAAACCCAAGAACACCAAATCGACAACCACCATCTTTTCATCGATTTCAAGGCCGCATAACACAGCATCTTCAGGGATGAGCTATATAGAGCCATGTCCTAGGGTTGTGCATCCCTGACAAACTCGTCCGTTTGTGCAGGGTTACCATGGAGAATTCACGCTGCTCCATAAAGGTTGAAAGCAACTTAACAGAACCTTTCGATGTCAAAAAAGGTTTTAGACAAGGCGATGCGCTGTCATGTGATATTTTTAATATCGGGCTTGAAAGAATAGTGCAGAGGTCACACGTCAACATTAGAGACACTATCTTTCAAAAACTCTGTCCAAATACTGACATATGCTGACGACATTGACATAATCGGAAGAACTCAGCGTGTTGTCAATGGGGCTTTTGTGAGTATTGAGGTAGAGGCGGCAAAAATGGGTTTAACGGTTAATGAGGGCAAAACAAAGTACATGCTGTCGTCAAGAAAGGACATGCAACACCAACATCTTGGTCAAAACGTCACCATCGACAGACGTTACTTTGAGGTAGTCAAGGACTTCGTCTACCCATTCTCCGTTGTAAATGCAGAAAACAACACCAGCCCTGAGATCAAATGCAGAATAACTCTTGCTAATCGCTGTTTCTTTGGACTAAGACTAAGGCAATTTAGTGGTAAAGTCCTCTCTCGAGGAACCAAAGTGTTGCTATATAAGACCCTTATGATCCCCGTCCTGCTATACAGTGCAGAAGCTGGACTATGACAAAAGCGGATGAAAGCACCTTGGGGCGCTTCGAGAGAAAAGTTCTTCATTTGATCTACGGTCCCGTATGCATCGAAGGGGAGTGGAGGAGAAGATGGAACTTAGCCAGAAGAATAAAAGTCCAACGACTAAGATGGCTGAGTCACGTAGAACGCATGGAAACCAATGCTCCGGCCGGAAAGTCTTGGAGCGCGAAACTGGAGACATCTAGCTAGGGACCGAGCTAGATGGAGAAGTCTGTTGGATCAGGCTCTAGTTCACATAGGACTGTAGCGCCACCTTAATTAAGTAAGTAAGTAAGTATGCAATACCTTGGGTTACCTATTCCTGTTACATATAGCATGTAGTAGCCAATAGTTCTCAATCCTCGAACCAGAGATTTCAAAATCCGAGGTTCTTGGATGAGAACGACATCTTCTCCAGTTTTTGTCAGGCGGAGAAAAGAGAGGCCGAAACCGTTTTAGAGTGTTATAGATTAATCTGTAGTATTTGCAGCATTTTGGCCACAAATAGGCAGATCAACCTCCAGCACTGTTAAATCCAGCCCATCCAGATCAGACGAAGAGGAACCTAATAGTTCATCTTTTTCCTCACTGGGAACAGCTTTGTCGTTTGAGTCATCGGTCCCCATTATTGATAAACTTTTCACGTTTTCAGAAGAAGACTGTGCTACGACCGAAAAGGACCCCGCCACATTCTCATCCACATTCAAGGATGGGAGGGTGATGATAGCACTGGGACCCCCTACGTCTTGCGACACAGCTTCGGAAGAAGACTGTGCTGCGACAGAAGAGGGCCCAGGTACATCATCATCCACATCCAAGGATGGGAAGGTGATAGCAGAACTTGGACCCTCTACGTCTTGCGACACAGCCTTCGAAGGGGGTTGTGGAGGCTCGCATGAAGCATCTACCTCATTTTTTTTATAAACGCGGAGCGTGACTAACTTGAAACCGTATCTTGTCACCCCTTTATCTCGCGCCAGAGAAGCCGCAGAGTCTTTATTGATTATGATAATCGCACTTCGATAAAGGCCCTTTGGCTCCTCCAGTTTCGCGACCTTCCAGTCGTGACAAGGGAGGTTCGGGTTGCTGATCCTGATCATTTCACTTATGTCATCTGGACAAGAGGGTTCTTTCGGGATCCATGCGTGAGCTCTCGGCCTACAAGAATAACTACGACATTGAGTTTAAAATTTTACCGTCCAAACGCAAACATTAACGGAAAAATATGTCAGATTGTTCAAAAACTCGAAACGTCAAAAAAACGCAACAAATATGTTTGGATTTATTTCACTTTAAGAAGAAAAAATAATTAAAATGGTTCAAAAGTCTAATATTTATGAGGAGGCCATACTGTTTATACGCATCTTAAGGCCAAACCAAAGCGAAAAGACTTAACGCCTAAAACTGTTTATTTTCATTACAAAGTGTATGCTAAATGAATAAAATATAACATAATAAAAAATCACATATTTACAAAAATTTATTGATTTGAATCTTGTTGTTTTTACTAAGTATACAAACTTTTAACTAAATTTGTATTTCAAATAACTATTTATGTAAAAAACTTCTGCATACAACTGTCAATCTGACATTTATTCTCATGTCATTGTGAACAGTAATTAAAGAAACGTCCTCTTAATATTAAATAGCCATCGTTAAACATTATAATGAGAGAACTCTTTCCCTTAAATTTCACTTTAGCAGATGACATGACTGGGCGTTGGCAATGGTCTCTCCTCTATTCTATGAAGTGCCACTATTGCAAACTGTTGTAAGAGAGAATAATAATAATAATAAATGTCCTTAAACGTCTTTTTCTGATGTCATTTCGCATAATAATATTATCAGATAATCACTCTGATGTACTCTTCTGTGATATGTACTGTATAACATACTTAATAAGCATGTGGGAAGTGTATACTTCACTTCTCTATGATATTTTAAAGTATCTCCATTCAGCTATTTTAATGAGCTTAGAAACCATCACTTTATAATTACTATATACTGTTTTGAAATTCAAGTTACCTGACCTTCGTCGTTAATCGGCTTAACACACACACACACACACAGACTATACGACCTTATTAGCTTTAATATGCTTTTGGTATTCCTGGATTAACTGGAACTTAACCTCTAAGTTCTTATCTCTAGAAATCGGACTTAGGTCGGCAAACAGGTTAACAATTACCAAATGGCTTGCTACTGCACAAAACGGAATTCAGTGTTAAAGAAATTATTTCATATTTAAATACATAAGTACTTCATTTTAAATTGTGGAGTTATTTCCCTTCACAAAAGATTTGTATGTACATTTTTAAGAATTGTTCTATAATGAAAACAAAAGTTGTAAAGCGAAGAAAAGTACACTGTTAGTGTTCGATCTCCTCTAGGCACATCTGACCATTGTGTTATATCAGCAAATTTCTCGTGTGAAAACTCAAAAACTGTTCAGTTAAAGAAAGAGCTCCTTGGCAATACGAGAAAGCCAACTGGGACGGCCTCAATAATTACTTCAGGACCTTTAAACGGTCACTATGTTTCCTCAATAGTGACGTTGACGCCAGCGCTGATATGATCACAAGTTTAATTCTCCTAGGAATGAGAACTTTTATACCAAATATTGTTAAAAGTATCAGACCCAATTAAAACGCTTGGTTTGATACGAGCTGTAAAGAGGTTAGTTTCCGTTGCTATAAAGCCAATGAGGAAAGCCGGAAAAAGTTCAAACAAGCCAGGAAGGCCTGCAACGCCCATATTCGACGGACCAAATTTTTACATGACCAAAATTTTCGACAAAAAATACTGCAATGTCCCAAAGGCAGTAAAAATGTTTGGTCATTTGTAAAAAACATGAGGAATTCTTCCTCTTCCTCGGTTCCTACGCTCGTTGTCAATGACACTCCTTTTGTTAGCTCTTTAGAGAAAGCTAATCTCTTTTAGCAGTTCGCCGTCAATTCTACGCTGCCAGTGAGTGTTTTGACTCCGCCTGTACTTGAGCGAGTTAATGATTCTATGGGGCAAATCTCGTACAGTGGCGAGTGTCCTAAAAGATCTTAACACACATAAATCCGCTGGTCGGGATGGTATCCCCGCTATTGTTCTGAAGAGGTGTTCTTCAACGCTGGCAAAACCACTGCTTAAGCTTTTCCATCCGTCCTATTCTACAAGTCTCTTCCCGAGTGGATGGAAAACTGCATTTGTCCAGCCTATTCCCAAAAAAGGCGAATCTTCCTCACCCTTTAACTACCAACCGATTGCACTTACGTCCCTTCTTTCCAAGGTCATGGAAACGCTGATTAATTATCAGCTCAAGAAATATCTTGAAGATCGAAAGCTTCTTAATGACCGGCAATACAGCTTTGGTGATCTCATCTTACCGAACAGTGGAACAAATCTTTACATCGTTTTGGAGAAATTAAGATTATTGCACTTGATATTTGAAAAGCATTTGATAAGGTTTGGCATCAGGCTCTCTTATCGAAAATGTTTGCTTTCGGTTTTCAAGAATCCCTCCTTCATTGGATTAGTAATTACCTTTCGAATCGTCCAATACAAGTTGTATTGGATGGATTCAAGTCTGAAAACCACAAAATAAATGCTGGAGTGCCCCAGGGCTCTGTTATATTTCCAACACTCTTTCTCATTTTTATTAATGATCTCCTGTCTGCAACATCTAATCAAATACATTGTTTCGCTGACGATAGTACTCTTAGCTTTTCATATTCGTTTTCAGACTCACATCCCTCTTCTTCGGATGTGAATCTGCAACGATAAAATATGATAAGTTCATTAAATTCGGATCTAAACAGCATTGTACAATGGGGAATAAGAAACCGCGTGGAATTTAATGCTTCGAAAATCCAATGGTGTCTTGTATCGTTAAAGCGACATATACCCACATTGCCGTTATCCATGGATGGCACTTGCAGCAATGAAACTGAACACCTCGATATTTTCGGTATGTGTGTCACCAACTACCTTTTGTGGAATGATCACATACGCGATGTCGCCAAAAATGCCGCAAGGTGTTTGGGTTTCCTTTGGCGATGCAATAAATATTTCACCCCTTCTGATCTGGCTGTTATCTACAAAACTTACATACGTCCAAAGCTTGAGTATAACTCGCATCTCTGGGCTGGTGCTCCTGCAGCTTACTTAAGCCTCTCGGATAGTATTGAACGTAGAGCATTTAAATTGATAGATGATAATATTATCATAAGTTCATTTACTTCGAACATCGTCGTAAGGTCTCTTGTCTGACCCTTTTTTAACGTTATTTGAACGGCTTATGCTCTAGTGAAATAGCCAGTTGAATTCCTCCCCTTAAGCAGTTCAACCGTAATACTCGCGCTTCTAGGAATGCTTATCAGTAAACCCTCGATTCCAACTTCGGGCGTACTATCAAATACAGATATTCGTTCTTTAGCCGTACGACACGAATGTGGAATGCCTTGCCACACTCTGTCTTTCCTAGTCATTGCAATATTCAGGAATTCAAAACTAATGTGCACCGACATCTCCTTTTAAACCCTCTCTCCTCTTCCTAGTGGCTCACACTGTGCAGAGGGCATAATAAGGGTAGTGATAACCCCTTGAGTGTGTGTTTATTATAAAAAAAAAGAAGTTAATTCAATTATTTTTTCGATGTAATTGACACAGAAAAACGAATTTAACATTCGTATAAATCACAGTGAAAAGTGAAAATGTTTCCCCTTCTACACAATGTTGAATGAAAACTTCACTCAAAATGTAATTTTCCAGTAATTTTTTCCAAACAAAATTCACATTTGTTTCAGATACCTATTGAGTGAAGAGGGACTTTCTGTCAAGAGGTACTGGTGAAAAATGTCCCATGTGAAGTTATTTCCTATGGATTTTATTGAATGAATGTCATTTTCATAAAAGTACGTAACAAAGGAATTCTTCATAACATTTGTTGGAAATGAAACTCGTTTAAGGTTAGCAACAACCGTGATCGTACTTTTTTTTACCACAATTTTCTTAATTACCACGTCCACTTAATATTTAATGCAATCGCTCTACCGGCGGGTGGCGACAAATGGGGGTAGATGAGCATGAAAGGTATATTGTCATCATCACTGTGTGTGATGGGGTTGGAGAGATGAGGGTATGGATAAAAGTTATTTCCTTCGAATAAAGGATTATATACCAATATACTTAAACCAAAAGATTAATTCTTTGTTTCTGTAAATATTGATATGAAATTTATAACAACAACAACAAATAAAAAACGTAAGGTAAAGACATTATCATCCCTGGAATAAAAACATTACTTTGCACTTTTGCACCCTGATGAAGGCGAGGGCGAGGACAAGAGCGACAGTCGACAGCAGCTGCACAATTTTACTCCGCGCACTGCAATCCCTTATGTCGTGCAGTAATTCAATTAATTAAAACAAGATAAGAATGAAAATGCTGGGAAGGATGTTAAATAAAAAAAATGCAAAAATAAAATAAAATTAAATAAAATCACATTGTACGCTGTGCAGCTTCGCCACCGCCACCGCCGCAGCTTCTCTACGCCGCCGCTCATCCTGCCACCCATTGAAGCAATCCTTTCTCTTCCTTCGCATGATAAATACTGCAAAAGCGTTCGCTGTCGCATTTATCATGAAAATTCGTTACAGACGGACGACCAAAAAGTGAAAAGAATATAACGAGGACCAAACGCATAGTTATGAAAAGTATGCAAGTGGGTCTCTGGATTCTGTGCCATTCTGGGTCTGGATCCTGGATCTTTTCTCCTTTTTTTGGTTGATGATGGTGTTGGCCATGGCGTTGTTGGTGTTTTTGTTGGGGTGGTAAATAATTCGTCGGGCTACAATAACAACAAAAGAAAAAGACTTACTGAAAATAAGAATAAAATCCCATGCGCTGATGCACTCAAAGAGAAAAACATTCATTACATTGCATAGCTTGGAGCATCAGTGTTTGTCTTGTATCTGTTTTTTTGTTCATAGAGTATTTTTTTAACTGTGTTTTCATATTCAATTTTTGTGAAATTTGAAAATTTACTTAATGCATATTTCTTCTTTATTTTTTGTTGTTGAATATAATATGCAGAAAAACGGTAAGGACCTCCAAGCAAAAGAGCTTGCGGATCGCAATTTGTTTGTGGATTGTCATGGACAATCTTTGTGCTTGAGGATGCAAAAATACTCTCGCTCTATGGGATATGATGCGTTCTTGAAATTCTGAAAAAAACATACATAGTAAAGTGGTGGAAAATTTACACACAAAAGTACAAAAGAAAAAAGATGATGAAAATAACTACGAGAATACTTTGTGACATGAATACTAAATTGATTAAAAAAAGAATTTTGCAAAAGTTGATCTTGATAAATCAAAAATTATGAATGAATTAAATGTCAACATAGAAAAAGTCAGATAGGACAATTTATCCTGAACATCTAGATTTTCTAGAAAAATGAATTGTTATTAAAAATATTATAGAATAATAGTTTAAAACTATTGATTTAATTTGGATTTTAAACGTTATTTCGATTTTTTAGAATTTCTACTGTTGAGTTAACTAGATGTCCAGTTCCTGCCGCTATTTTTTGTATTTTCCGTAAAATGCACTATCATATTTTCCAAGATTTCTGGTGATAGTTGTTCATATTCAAGTGGGACATTCTATATCCCTTATTTTGGCAGACACTTTTTATGGAGAAAAAAAAACCCTTGATTTCCGAAATTGTAAACATTTCAGAAAAAAATGTTACGTACAAAATTTGTAAATCGCAGTTTTTAATAATTGATTGTTCAGATAAAATCAAATAATGAATAAGCTCCGTCGATTTGTAAATGATTTTGAGTTGATTTTTCAAATTAGTTTTTGTATTTTTCTGTATTGTAACACTTTAAAAGAGGCTGCGATGCGACCCACACTGATATCTACCCATCCCGTCTGTCGATTTGTCTTTCTTAAAAGTTTGTCTATATGTACTCGTATCAATTTTTACCAAATTTGCGTACTATTTTTTGTAGATTTTATTTTTTAAGAAAAAAACGGACTGTTGGATTTTTATATAAAAATTACTGAATATCGAAAACAATATTTTCTGTGAAATAAAATAAGCTTGAAGCCAATATTTTTAATTTTTGAAAAGCTATTTGAGCCGAAGTAAATTTTTACCAAATTTTAGAATTGTTTTTTTTTAGGTTTTTATTTTTTTGTAAGAGACTGTTGAAAACAATAATTCTTATAAGTTAAAATTATTTAGAAGCTATTATCTCAAATTTTTGAAAAGATGTTTGAGTCGAATAATATTTTTTACCAAGATTTGTTAATTTTTGTTCGGTTTTTAATTTTTTGTAAGAAAACCGTCAATTCGATTTTTTGCAAAATTTAACCATTTGTGGACAAAAATATTTTTTGAAATATAAAAGTAAGTTGAAGCCATTATCTCAAAGACTTGAAAAGATATTTGAGTAGAAAATCAATTTTTACCAACTTTTATATATATAATTTTTTTTGGGTTTTTATTTTTTGTAAAAAGTTTGAATCCTTCACCTTTTTTTCAAACTGCTATGGTAAAAAAAAAACCACCCACGCAATTTCCTTGAGCGCCCTTTCAGCATCGTTCTTATTTCTTATTTTATTATCTGTATAACAAAATTTATTTGAAATCGATATCCTTTCTAGTTCTTGAGCTATGGACGACGAAAAAACCGTCGCGAACGTACGGATTTACGAACGTACGTACACACGCACGCACAGACATCTTTCTTACTTACTTACTTAAAGTGGCGCCGTGTGAACTAAGGCCTCACCCAACAAACTTCTCCATCTAGCGCGGTCCCTAGCTAGATGTCTGCAGTTCCGAGCTCCAAGTTGGGTGAAGTCACCTTCCACTTGTGCGCGCCACCTGATTCGCAGTCTTCCTCTACTGCGCTGTCCTGTGGGTGCGGATTCGAAGACTTTCCGGGCCGGAGCATTGGTTTCCATGCGCTCTACGTGACCCAGCCATCTTAGTCGTTGGACTTTTACCCTTCTGGCTAAGTCTACGTCGCTGTACAGCCCGTACAGCTCGTCGATGCATACGGGACCGTAGATCACACGAACAACTTTTCTCTCGAACCGAACCAAGACGTTTTCAACGGGGATGATAAGGGTCTTATATAGCAAGACTTTGGTCCCTCAAGAGAGGACCTTACCACTCAATTGCTTTCTTAGTCCAAGGAAACAGCGGTTAGCAAGAGTTATTCTGCGTTTGATCAAAGCGCTGGTGTTGTTTTCTGCGTTTACAGTGGAGCCTAGGTAGACGAAGTCCTTGACTACCTCAAAGTTACGTCTGTCGATGGTTACGTTTTGACTAAGACGTTGGTGTGGTATGTCCTTTCTTAACGACAGCATGTACTTTGTTTTGCCCTCATTAACCGTTAAACTCATTTTTACCGCCTCTGGCTCAATACTCACAAAAGCCCCATTGACATCACGTTGAGTTCTTCCGATTATGTCAATGTCATCAGCATATGCCAGTAATTGGACAAACTTTTGAAAGATAGTGCCTCTAGTGTTGACGTGTGAGCTCTGCACTATTCTTTTAAGCACGATGTTAAAAAAATCACATGACAGCGCATCACATTGTCTAAAACCTTTTTTGACATCTAAATGTTCTGTTAAGTTGTTTTCAACCTTTATGGAGCAGCGTGAATTCTCCATGGTCATATTGCACAAACGGACAAGTTTGGCAAGGATGCCAAAACTAGACATGGCTCTATAAAGCTCTTCCCTGCAGGTGCTGTCATATGCGGCCTTGAAATCGATGAAAAGATGGTGTGTGTCGATTTGGTGTTCTTAGGTTTATTCCAGGATCTGCCGTAATGTGAATATTTGATCAACTGTGGACTTTCCTGGTCTAAAATCACACTGATAAGGACTTATCAGGTTGTTGACGATGGGCTTTAGACGTTCACATATTACGGCAGAGAAGATTTTATAGGCGATGTTAAGTAGACTGATGGCTCTATAGTTGGTGCAGTTTAGAGGGTCTCCTTTTTTCAGGAAGGGGGCAAACAATACTGAGGTTCCATTCATCGGGTATGCTTGCTTTCGAACGTACCTTACAGACAAGTTGTTGCATGCTTCTTACCAACTTATCTCCAGCTGCTTTAAAGAGCTCGGCATTCAAGCCATCCGCTCCAGCGGCTTTATTAGACTTCAACTTAGATATGGCTATCTTTACTTCGTCTAAGTCGGGAGGACGGGATTGTTGTCTTTCATCGTGTATGTTGAATGGATCATCCTGCCTGACAGCGGAATTCGGTTCGTCGTCACAGAAGTGGGTCTTCCATATCCTCAGCATTTACTGCGGTTCCACTATGATGTTTCCACTTTCGTCGTTGCCGCCTTGGGTTCTAGGTTTATGTACCTGTGAATTTCGTTTGACCTGTTTATAAAACTTTCAAACTTCATTCCTGCTTTTAAATCTCTCAACATCTTCGACCGCACGCTGCTCATGCCCTCTCTTTTTCCTTCTGAGAAGTCGGCGTTCCTCTCACCTCTTCCAGGTAGTGGTCCGAGTCGATGTTAGCTCCTCGGAAAGTTCATACATCAATGATGCTGGAAGCGTGTCTGGCGTCGATCGCAATATGGTCAATCTGGTTGACGGTAGATTGATCTGGAGAAGTCCAAGTATCTTTGTGGATGTTGGGGTGTGGAAAACGCGTACTGGCTACCATGACGTTTCGCCCCGCAGCTAAATCCATGAGCCTGAATCCGTTGTCGGAAGTGTTTGTCCTGCAGGCTGTTCTTCCCGATTATTCCACCAAAGATGTCTTCTCTTCCTACCTTGGCATTAAAATCGCCCAGGACTATTTTAATATCGTAGCTAGGGCACTGCTCATATGTTTTGTTTAGGAGCTCGAAGAAGATATATTTGGTGTTGTCGTCTTTCTCTTTTGAGGTGGAGTGCACGCAAATCAGGCTAATGTTGCCGAATTTAGCCTTAATGCGTATGGTCATGAGGCGTTGATGCACCTATATCTCAAGACTTCTTGGGTAAGTCTGGATCCAATGAAGAAGCCGTATCCATATAAGCACTGTTGGTTTTCGTGGTAGCGGTCACCATACTAAATATCGCAGTTTTTCATCCTATTTTTGCCCGGCCCATACCATCGTTTTTCCTGGATGGCGGTGATGTCTGCTTTATAGCAGTCTATTGCCTGCACTAATTCTTCGGCCCGCACGTGGTCTGTTAAGGGACCTAACATTCCACGTGCATATCCGAAGTTCGTTAGTGGAAGATAATTTAGTGTCTCCATGAAATTTCGTTTTCAAGAAATTCCTTTTCAATTTACATTTCAACTTATTTCCTATAAGAAAACAAAATTGAAATTTATCGTAATTTAAGACCATAACTCAATATTTCGCCGATAAAAATTGTCTTGTTCTCCTATCACAAGTTTTGTCACCCTGTTGATAGTTTTTATATTGTCACACCTGTCCAATTTAAGTCACTCATAAAATAATAATAAACCAAAAATCAGTACATGCGAGTATAAAACCAAAAATTCAAAAGAAAGATTTTTATTATTCTGTTCCTTATTTTTACACAAAATTGACAAGCAAACTTTCATAGTATCTGAAACTAAAAAAAAAAAAATAACTAAAGTATAGAGATTTATCGGAGGAAAACTTCAGCTATATAAATTTAAAGACCACATAATAATATAAGACAAATATACATTGTATATCATTGGTAGATATGTATATAAATGTGAGAAAATATGCTTTTAAAATACCACCAATGCACCGACTATCGACTAGTATTCTCGTATGTATGTAGGAATTTCAATTTTATTTCATTTTTGTTGCAAGAAAAA
>NW_026605803.1:0-33864 GCF_945859685.1 Eupeodes corollae
TTTTGGGTGTGATTTGATTTTCGTCTAGAACATCAAAAATCCTTCAGGATGCTCCAAAATGACTCATCTATATCTATAATGATAGATCTTGATTAGGAGTATCTTTTTCTAGTACATGTTAAGTATCTATTTTGAAGTCTTGATCGATTTTGGGGGTTGGGAAGGATCAGGTGATGGTTTTGGGTGTGATTTGATTTTCGTCTAGAACATCAAAAATCCTTCAGGATGCTCCAAAATGACTCATCTATATCTATAATGATAGATCTTGATTAGGAGTATCTTTTTCTAGTACATGTCAAGTATCTATTTTGAAGTCTTGATCGATTTTGGGGGTTGGGAAGGATCAGGTGATGGTTTTGGGTGTGATTTGATTTTCGTCTAGAACATCAAAAATCCTTCAGGATGCTCCAAAATGACTCATCTATATCTATAATGATAGATCTTGATTAGGAGTATCTTTTTCTAGTACATGTCAAGTATCTATTTTGAAGTCTTGATCGATTTTGGGGGTTGGGAAGGATCAGGTGATGGTTTTGGGTGTGATTTGATTTTCGTCTAGAACATCAAAAATCCTTCAGGATGCTCCAAAATGACTCATCTATATCTATAATGATAGATCTTGATTAGGAGTATCTTTTTCTAGTACATGTCAAGTATCTATTTTGAAGTCTTGATCGATTTTGGGGGTTGGGAAGGATCAGGTGATGGTTTTGGGTGTGATTTGATTTTCGTCTAGAACATCAAAAATCCTTCAGGATGCTCCAAAATGACTCATCTATATCTATAATGATAGATCTTGATTAGGAGTATCTTTTTCTAGTACATGTCACGTATCTATTTTGAAGTCTTGATCGATTTTGGGGGTTGGGAAGGATCAGGTGATGGTTTTGGGTGTGATTTGATTTTCGTCTAGAACATCAAAAATCCTTCAGGATGCTCCAAAATGACTCATCTATATCTATAATGATAGATCTTGATTAGGAGTATCTTTTTCTAGTACATGTCAAGTATCTATTTTGAAGTCTTGATCGATTTTGGGGGTTGGGAAGGATCAGGTGATGGTTTTGGGTGTGATTTGATTTTCGTCTAGAACATCAAAAATCCTTCAGGATGCTCCAAAATGACTCATCTATATCTATAATGATAGATCTTGATTAGGAGTATCTTTTTCTAGTACATGTCAAGTATCTATTTTGAAGTCTTGATCGATTTTGGGGGTTGGGAAGGATCAGGTGATGGTTTTGGGTGTGATTTGATTTTCGTCTAGAACATCAAAAATCCTTCAGGATGCTCCAAAATGACTCATCTATAACTATAATGATAGATCTTGATTAGGAGTATCTTTTTCTAGTACATGTCAAGTATCTATTTTGAAGTCTTGATCGATTTTGGGGGTTGGGAAGGATCAGGTGATGGTTTTGGGTGTGATTTGATTTTCGTCTAGAACATCAAAAATCCTTCAGGATGCTCCAAAATGACTCATCTATATCTATAATGATAGATCTTGATTAGGAGTATCTTTTTCTAGTACATGTCAAGTATCTATTTTGAAGTCTTGATCGATTTTGGGGGTTGGGAAGGATCAGGTGATGGTTTTGGGTGTGATTTGATTTTCGTCTAGAACATCAAAAATCCTTCAGGATGCTCCAAAATGACTCATCTATATCTATAATGATAGATCTTGATTAGGAGTATCTTTTTCTAGTACATGTCAAGTATCTATTTTGAAGTCTTGATCGATTTTGGGGGTTGGGAAGGATCAGGTGATGGTTTTGGGTGTGATTTGATTTTCGTCTAGAACATCAAAAATCCTTCAGGATGCTCCAAAATGACTCATCTATATCTATAATGATAGATCTTGATTAGGAGTATCTTTTTCTAGTACATGTCAAGTATCTATTTTGAAGTCTTGATCGATTTTGGGGGTTGGGAAGGATCAGGTGATGGTTTTGGGTGTGATTTGATTTTCGTCTAGAACATCAAAAATCCTTCAGGATGCTCCAAAATGACTCATCTATATCTATAATGATAGATCTTGATTAGGAGTATCTTTTTCTAGTACATGTCAAGTATCTATTTTGAAGTCTTGATCGATTTTGGGGGTTGGGAAGGATCAGGTGATGGTTTTGGGTGTGATTTGATTTTCGTCTAGAACATCAAAAATCCTTCAGGATGCTCCAAAATGACTCATCTATATCTATAATGATAGATCTTGATTAGGAGTATCTTTTTCTAGTACATGTCAAGTATCTATTTTGAAGTCTTGATCGATTTTGGGGGTTGGGAAGGATCAGGTGATGGTTTTGGGTGTGATTTGATTTTCGTCTAGAACATCAAAAATCCTTCAGGATGCTCCAAAATGACTCATCTATATCTATAATGATAGATCTTGATTAGGAGTATCTTTTTCTAGTACATGTCAAGTATCTATTTTGAAGTCTTGATCGATTTTGGGGGTTGGGAAGGATCAGGTGATGGTTTTGGGTGTGATTTGATTTTCGTCTAGAACATCAAAAATCCTTCAGGATGCTCCAAAATGACTCATCTATATCTATAATGATAGATCTTGATTAGGAGTATCTTTTTCTAGTACATGTCAAGTATCTATTTTGAAGTCTTGATCGATTTTGGGGGTTGGGAAGGATCAGGTGATGGTTTTGGGTGTGATTTGATTTTCGTCTAGAACATCAAAAATCCTTCAGGATGCTCCAAAATGACTCATCTATATCTATAATGATAGATCTTGATTAGGAGTATCTTTTTCTAGTACATGTCAAGTATCTATTTTGAAGTCTTGATCGATTTTGGGGGTTGGGAAGGATCAGGTGATGGTTTTGGGTGTGATTTGATTTTCGTCTAGAACATCAAAAATCCTTCAGGATGCTCCAAAATGACTCATCTATATCTATAATGATAGATCTTGATTAGGAGTATCTTTTTCTAGTACATGTCAAGTATCTATTTTGAAGTCTTGATCGATTTTGGGGGTTGGGAAGGATCAGGTGATGGTTTTGGGTGTGATTTGATTTTCGTCTAGAACATCAAAAATCCTTCAGGATGCTCCAAAATGACTCATCTATATCTATAATGATAGATCTTGATTAGGAGTATCTTTTTCTAGTACATGTCAA
The DNA here is from genome assembly GCF_945859685.1 of Eupeodes corollae. Classification (NCBI taxonomy): domain Eukaryota; kingdom Metazoa; phylum Arthropoda; class Insecta; order Diptera; family Syrphidae; genus Eupeodes; species Eupeodes corollae. Next base: position 3,132 of record NW_026605803.1, read on the forward strand.
GTATCTATTTTGAAGTCTTGATCGATTTTGGGGGTTGGGAAGGATCAGGTGATGGTTTTGGGTGTGATTTGATTTTCGTCTAGAACATCAAAAATCCTTCAGGATGCTCCAAAATGACTCATCTATATCTATAATGATAGATCTTGATTAGGAGTATCTTTTTCTAGTACATGTCAAGTATCTATTTTGAAGTCTTGATCGATTTTGGGGGTTGGGAAGGATCAGGTGATGGTTTTGGGTGTGATTTGATTTTCGTCTAGAACATCAAAAATCCTTCAGGATGCTCCAAAATGACTCATCTATATCTATAATGATAGATCTTGATTAGGAGTATCTTTTTCTAGTACATGTCAAGTATCTATTTTGAAGTCTTGATCGATTTTGGGGGTTGGGAAGGATCAGGTGATGGTTTTGGGTGTGATTTGATTTTCGTCTAGAACATCAAAAATCCTTCAGGATGCTCCAAAATGACTCATCTATATCTATAATGATAGATCTTGATTAGGAGTATCTTTTTCTAGTACATGTCAAGTATCTATTTTGAAGTCTTGATAGATTTTGGGGGTTGGGAAGGATCAGGTGATGGTTTTGGGTGTGATTTGATTTTCGTCTAGAACATCAAAAATCCTTCAGGATGCTCCAAAATGACTCATCTATATCTATAATGATAGATCTTGATTAGGAGTATCTTTTTCTAGTACATGTCAAGTATCTATTTTGAAGTCTTGATCGATTTTGGGGGTTGGGAAGGATCAGGTGATGGTTTTAGGTGTGATTTGATTTTCGTCTAGAACATCAAAAATCCTTCAGGATGCTCCAAAATGACTCATCTATATCTATAATGATAGATCTTGATTAGGAGTATCTTTTTCTAGTACATGTCAAGTATCTATTTTGAAGTCTTGATCGATTTTGGGGGTTGGGAAGGATCAGGTGATGGTTTTGGGTGTGATTTGATTTTCGTCTAGAACATCAAAAATCCTTCAGGATGCTCCAAAATGACTCATCTATATCTATAATGATAGATCTTGATTAGGAGTATCTTTTTCTAGTACATGTCAAGTATCTATTTTGAAGTCTTGATCGATTTTGGGGGTTGGGAAGGATCAGGTGATGGTTTTGGGTGTGATTTGATTTTCGTCTAGAACATCAAAAATCCTTCAGGATGCTCCAAAATGACTCATCTATATCTATAATGATAGATCTTGATTAGGAGTATCTTTTTCTAGTACATGTCAAGTATCTATTTTGAAGTCTTGATCGATTTTGGGGGTTGGGAAGGATCAGGTGATGGTTTTGGGTGTGATTTGATTTTCGTCTAGAACATCAAAAATCCTTCAGGATGCTCCAAAATGACTCATCTATATCTATAATGATAGATCTTGATTAGGAGTATCTTTTTCTAGTACATGTCAAGTATCTATTTTGAAGTCTTGATCGATTTTGGGGGTTGGGAAGGATCAGGTGATGGTTTTGGGTGTGATTTGATTTTCGTCTAGAACATCAAAAATCCTTCAGGATGCTCCAAAATGACTCATCTATATCTATAATGATAGATCTTGATTAGGAGTATCTTTTTCTAGTACATGTCAAGTATCTATTTTGAAGTCTTGATCGATTTTGGGGGTTGGGAAGGATCAGGTGATGGTTTTGGGTGTGATTTGATTTTCGTCTAGAACATCAAAAATCCTTCAGGATGCTCCAAAATGACTCATCTATATCTATAATGATAGATCTTGATTAGGAGTATCTTTTTCTAGTACATGTCAAGTATCTATTTTGAAGTCTTGATCGATTTTGGGGGTTGGGAAGGATCAGGTGATGGTTTTGGGTGTGATTTGATTTTCGTCTAGAACATCAAAAATCCTTCAGGATGCTCCAAAATGACTCATCTATATCTATAATGATAGATCTTGATTAGGAGTATCTTTTTCTAGTACATGTCAAGTATCTATTTTGAAGTCTTGATCGATTTTGGGGGTTGGGAAGGATCAGGTGATGGTTTTGGGTGTGATTTGATTTTCGTCTAGGACATCAAAAATCCTTCAGGATGCTCCAAAATGACTCATCTATATCTATAATGATAGATCTTGATTAGGAGTATCTTTTTCTAGTACATGTCAAGTATCTATTTTGAAGTCTTGATCGATTTTGGGGGTTGGGAAGGATCAGGTGATGGTTTTGGGTGTGATTTGATTTTCGTCTAGAACATCAAAAATCCTTCAGGATGCTCCAAAATGACTCATCTATATCTATAATGATAGATCTTGATTAGGAGTATCTTTTTCTAGTACATGTCAAGTATCTATTTTGAAGTCTTGATCGATTTTGGGGGTTGGGAAGGATCAGGTGATGGTTTTGGGTGTGATTTGATTTTCGTCTAGAACATCAAAAATCCTTCAGGATGCTCCAAAATGACTCATCTATATCTATAATGATAGATCTTGATTAGGAGTATCTTTTTCTAGTACATGTCAAGTATCTATTTTGAAGTCTTGATCGATTTTGGGGGTTGGGAAGGATCAGGTGATGGTTTTGGGTGTGATTTGATTTTCGTCTAGAACATCAAAAATCCTTCAGGATGCTCCAAAATGACTCATCTATATCTATAATGATAGATCTTGATTAGGAGTATCTTTTTCTAGTACATGTCAAGTATCTATTTTGAAGTCTTGATCGATTTTGGGGGTTGGGAAGGATCAGGTGATGGTTTTGGGTGTGATTTGATTTTCGTCTAGAACATCAAAAATCCTTCAGGATGCTCCAAAATGACTCATCTATATCTATAATGATAGATCTTGATTAGGAGTATCTTTTTCTAGTACATGTCAAGTATCTATTTTGAAGTCTTGATCGATTTTGGGGGTTGGGAAGGATCAGGTGATGGTTTTGGGTGTGATTTGATTTTCGTCTAGAACATCAAAAATCCTTCAGGATGCTCCAAAATGACTCATCTATATCTATAATGATAGATCTTGATTAGGAGTATCTTTTTCTAGTACATGTCAAGTATCTATTTTGAAGTCTTGATCGATTTTGGGGGTTGGGAAGGATCAGGTGATGGTTTTGGGTGTGATTTGATTTTCGTCTAGAACATCAAAAATCCTTCAGGATGCTCCAAAATGACTCATCTATATCTATAATGATAGATCTTGATTAGGAGTATCTTTTTCTAGTACATGTCAAGTATCTATTTTGAAGTCTTGATCGATTTTGGGGGTTGGGAATTATCAGGTGATGGTTTTGGGTGTGATTTGATTTTCGTCTAGAACATCAAAAATCCTTCAGGATGCTCCAAAATGACTCATCTATATCTATAATGATAGATCTTGATTAGGAGTATCTTTTTCTAGTACATGTCAAGTATCTATTTTGAAGTCTTGATCGATTTTGGGGGTTGGGAAGGATCAGGTGATGGTTTTGGGTGTGATTTGATTTTCGTCTAGAACATCAAAAATCCTTCAGGATGCTCCAAAATGACTCATCTATATCTATAATGATAGATCTTGATTAGGAGTATCTTTTTCTAATACATGTCAAGTATCTATTTTGAAGTCTTAATCGATTTTGGGGGTTGGGAAGGATCAGGTGATGGTTTTTGGGTGTGATTTGATTTTCGTCTAGAACATCAAAAATCCTTCAGGATGCTCCAAAATGACTCATCTATATCTATAATGATAGATCTTGATTAGGAGTATCTTTTTCTAGTACATGTCAAGTATCTATTTTGAAGTCTTGATCGATTTTGGGGGTTGGGAAGGATCAGGTGATGGTTTTGGGTGTGATTTGATTTTCGTCTAGAACATCAAAAATCCTTCAGGATGCTCCAAAATGACTCATCTATATCTATAATGATAGATCTTGATTAGGAGTATCTTTTTCTAGTACATGTCAAGTATCTATTTTGAAGTCTTGATCGATTTTGGGGGTTGGGAAGGATCAGGTGATGGTTTTGGGTGTGATTTGATTTTCGTCTAGAACATCAAAAATCCTTCAGGATGCTCCAAAATGACTCATCTATATCTATAATGATAGATCTTGATTAGGAGTATCTTTTTCTAGTACATGTCAAGTATCTATTTTGAAGTCTTGATCGATTTTGGGGGTTGGGAAGGATCAGGTGATGGTTTTGGGTGTGATTTGATTTTCGTCTAGAACATCAAAAATCCTTCAGGATGCTCCAAAATGACTCATCTATATCTATAATGATAGATCTTGATTAGGAGTATCTTTTTCTAGTACATGTCAAGTATCTATTTTGAAGTCTTGATCGATTTTGGGGGTTGGGAAGGATCAGGTGATGGTTTTGGGTGTGATTTGATTTTCGTCTAGGACATCAAAAATCCTTCAGGATGCTCCAAAATGACTCATCTATATCTATAATGATAGATCTTGATTAGGAGTATCTTTTTCTAGTACATGTCAAGTATCTATTTTGAAGTCTTGATCGATTTTGGGGGTTGGGAAGGATCAGGTGATGGTTTTGGGTGTGATTTGATTTTCGTCTAGAACATCAAAAATCCTTCAGGATGCTCCAAAATGACTCATCTATATCTATAATGATAGATCTTGATTAGGAGTATCTTTTTCTAGTACATGTCAAGTATCTATTTTGAAGTCTTGATCGATTTTGGGGGTTGGGAAGGATCAGGTGATGGTTTTGGGTGTGATTTGATTTTCGTCTAGAACATCAAAAATCCTTCAGGATGCTCCAAAATGACTCATCTATATCTATAATGATAGATCTTGATTAGGAGTATCTTTTTCTAGTACATGTCAAGTATCTATTTTGAAGTCTTGATCGATTTTGGGGGTTGGGAAGGATCAGGTGATGGTTTTGGGTGTGATTTGATTTTCGTCTAGAACATCAAAAATCCTTCAGGATGCTCCAAAATGACTCATCTATATCTATAATGATAGATCTTGATTAGGAGTATCTTTTTCTAGTACATGTCAAGTATCTATTTTGAAGTCTTGATCGATTTTGGGGGTTGGGAAGGATCAGGTGATGGTTTTGGGTGTGATTTGATTTTCGTCTAGAACATCAAAAATCCTTCAGGATGCTCCAAAATGACTCATCTATATCTATAATGATAGATCTTGATTAGGAGTATCTTTTTCTAGTACATGTCAAGTATCTATTTTGAAGTCTTGATCGATTTTGGGGGTTGGGAAGGATCAGGTGATGGTTTTGGGTGTGATTTGATTTTCGTCTAGAACATCAAAAATCCTTCAGGATGCTCCAAAATGACTCATCTATATCTATAATGATAGATCTTGATTAGGAGTATCTTTTTCTAGTACATGTCAAGTATCTATTTTGAAGTCTTGATCGATTTTGGGGGTTGGGAAGGATCAGGTGATGGTTTTGGGTGTGATTTGATTTTCGTCTAGAACATCAAAAATCCTTCAGGATGCTCCAAAATGACTCATCTATATCTATAATGATAGATCTTGATTAGGAGTATCTTTTTCTAGTACATGTCAAGTATCTATTTTGAAGTCTTGATCGATTTTGGGGGTTGGGAATTATCAGGTGATGGTTTTTGGGTGTGATTTGATTTTCGTCTAGAACATCAAAAATCCTTCAGGATGCTCCAAAATGACTCATCTATATCTATAATGATAGATCTTGATTAGGAGTATCTTTTTCTAGTACATGTCAAGTATCTATTTTGAAGTCTTGATCGATTTTGGGGGTTGGGAAGGATCAGGTGATGGTTTTGGGTGTGATTTGATTTTCGTCTAGAACATCAAAAATCCTTCAGGATGCTCCAAAATGACTCATCTATATCTATAATGATAGATCTTGATTAGGAGTATCTTTTTCTAGTACATGTCAAGTATCTATTTTGAAGTCTTATCGATTTTGGGGGTTGGGAAGGATCAGGTGATGGTTTTGGGTGTGATTTGATTTTCGTCTAGAACATCAAAAATCCTTCAGGATGCTCCAAAATGACTCATCTATATCTATAATGATAGATCTTGATTAGGAGTATCTTTTTCTAGTACATGTCAAGTATCTATTTTGAAGTCTTGATCGATTTTGGGGGTTGGGAAGGATCAGGTGATGGTTTTGGGTGTGATTTGATTTTCGTCTAGAACATCAAAAATCCTTCAGGATGCTCCAAAATGACTCATCTATATCTATAATGATAGATCTTGATTAGGAGTATCTTTTTCTAGTACATGTCAAGTATCTATTTTGAAGTCTTGATCGATTTTGGGGGTTGGGAAGGATCAGGTGATGGTTTTGGGTGTGATTTGATTTTCGTCTAGAACATCAAAAATCCTTCAGGATGCTCCAAAATGACTCATCTATATCTATAATGATAGATCTTGATTAGGAGTATCTTTTTCTAGTACATGTCAAGTATCTATTTTGAAGTCTTGATCGATTTTGGGGGTTGGGAAGGATCAGGTGATGGTTTTGGGTGTGATTTGATTTTCGTCTAGAACATCAAAAATCCTTCAGGATGCTCCAAAATGACTCATCTATATCTATAATGATAGATCTTGATTAGGAGTATCTTTTTCTAGTACATGTCAAGTATCTATTTTGAAGTCTTGATCGATTTTGGGGGTTGGGAAGGATCAGGTGATGGTTTTGGGTGTGATTTGATTTTCGTCTAGAACATCAAAAATCCTTCAGGATGCTCCAAAATGACTCATCTATATCTATAATGATAGATCTTGATTAGGAGTATCTTTTTCTAGTACATGTCAAGTATCTATTTTGAAGTCTTGATCGATTTTGGGGGTTGGGAAGGATCAGGTGATGGTTTTGGGTGTGATTTGATTTTCGTCTAGAACATCAAAAATCCTTCAGGATGCTCCAAAATGACTCATCTATATCTATAATGATAGATCTTGATTAGGAGTATCTTTTTCTAGTACATGTCAAGTATCTATTTTGAAGTCTTGATCGATTTTGGGGGTTGGGAAGGATCAGGTGATGGTTTTTGGGTGTGATTTGATTTTCGTCTAGAACATCAAAAATCCTTCAGGATGCTCCAAAATGACTCATCTATATCTATAATGATAGATCTTGATTAGGAGTATCTTTTTCTAGTACATGTCAAGTATCTATTTTGAAGTCTTGATCGATTTTGGGGGTTGGGAAGGATCAGGTGATGGTTTTGGGTGTGATTTGATTTTCGTCTAGAACATCAAAAATCCTTCAGGATGCTCCAAAATGACTCATCTATATCTATAATGATAGATCTTGATTAGGAGTATCTTTTTCTAGTACATGTCAAGTATCTATTTTGAAGTCTTGATCGATTTTGGGGGTTGGGAAGGATCAGGTGATGGTTTTGGGTGTGATTTGATTTTCGTCTAGAACATCAAAAATCCTTCAGGATGCTCCAAAATGACTCATCTATATCTATAATGATAGATCTTGATTAGGAGTATCTTTTTCTAGTACATGTCAAGTATCTATTTTGAAGTCTTGATCGATTTTGGGGGTTGGGAAGGATCAGGTGATGGTTTTGGGTGTGATTTGATTTTCGTCTAGAACATCAAAAATCCTTCAGGATGCTCCAAAATGACTCATCTATATCTATAATGATAGATCTTGATTAGGAGTATCTTTTTCTAGTACATGTCAAGTATCTATTTTGAAGTCTTGATCGATTTTGGGTGTGATTTGATTTTCGTCTAGAACATCAAAAATCCTTCAGGATGCTCCAAAATGACTCATCTATATCTATAATGATAGATCTTGATTAGGAGTATCTTTTTCTAGTACATGTCAAGTATCTATTTTGAAGTCTTGATCGATTTTGGGGGTTGGGAAGGATCAGGTGATGGTTTTGGGTGTGATTTGATTTTCGTCTAGAACATCAAAAATCCTTCAGGATGCTCCAAAATGACTCATCTATATCTATTATGATAGATCTTGATTAGGAGTATCTTTTTCTAGTACATGTCAAGTATCTATTTTGAAGTCTTGATCGATTTTGGGGGTTGGGAAGGATCAGGTGATGGTTTTGGGTGTGATTTGATTTTCGTCTAGAACATCAAAAATCCTTCAGGATGCTCCAAAATGACTCATCTATATCTATAATGATAGATCTTGATTAGGAGTATCTTTTTCTAGTACATGTCAAGTATCTATTTTGAAGTCTTGATCGATTTTGGGGGTTGGGAAGGATCAGGTGATGGTTTTGGGTGTGATTTGATTTTCGTCTAGAACATCAAAAATCCTTCAGGATGCTCCAAAATGACTCATCTATATCTATAATGATAGATCTTGATTAGGAGTATCTTTTTCTAGTACATGTCAAGTATCTATTTTGAAGTCTTGATCGATTTTGGGGGTTGGGAAGGATCAGGTGATGGTTTTGGGTGTGATTTGATTTTCGTCTAGAACATCAAAAATCCTTCAGGATGCTCCAAAATGACTCATCTATATCTATAATGATAGATCTTGATTAGGAGTATCTTTTTCTAGTACATGTCTATCTATTTTGAAGTCTTGATCGATTTTGGGGGTTGGGAAGGATCAGGTGATGGTTTTGGGTGTGATTTGATTTTCGTCTAGAACATCAAAAATCCTTCAGGATGCTCCAAAATGACTCATCTATATCTATAATGATAGATCTTGATTAGGAGTATCTTTTTCTAGTACATGTCAAGTATCTATTTTGAAGTCTTGATCGATTTTGGGGGTTGGGAAGGATCAGGTGATGATTTGGGTGTGATTTGATTTTCGTCTAGAACATCAAAAATCCTTCAGGATGCTCCAAAATGACTCATCTATATCTATAATGATAGATCTTGATTAGGAGTATCTTTTTCTAGTACATGTCAAGTATCTATTTTGAAGTCTTGATCGATTTTGGGGGTTGGGAAGGATCAGGTGATGGTTTTGGGTGTGATTTGATTTTCGTCTAGAACATCAAAAATCCTTCAGGATGCTCCAAAATGACTCATCTATATCTATAATGATAGATCTTGATTAGGAGTATCTTTTTCTAGCACATGTCAAGTATCTATTTTGAAGTCTTGATCGATTTTGGGGGTTGGGAAGGATCAGGTGATGGTTTTGGGTGTGATTTGATTTTCGTCTAGAACATCAAAAATCCTTCAGGATGCTCCAAAATGACTCATCTATATCTATAATGATAGATCTTGATTAGGAGTATCTTTTTCTAGTACATGTCAAGTATCTATTTTGAAGTCTTGATCGATTTTGGGGGTTGGGAAGGATCTGGTGATGGTTTTGGGTGTAATTTGATTTTCGTCTAGAACATCAAAAATCCTTCAGGATGCTCCAAAATGACTCATCTATATCTATAATGATAGATCTTGATTAGGAGTATCTTTTTCTAGTACATGTCAAGTATCTATTTTGAAGTCTTGATCGATTTTGGGGGTTGGGAAGGATCAGGTGATGGTTTTGGGTGTGATTTGATTTTCGTCTAGAACATCAAAAATCCTTCAGGATGCTCCAAAATGACTCATCTATATCTATAATGATAGATCTTGATTAGGAGTATCTTTTTCTAGTACATGTCAAGTATCTATTTTGAAGTCTTGATCGATTTTGGGGGTTGGGAAGGATCAGGTGATGGTTTTGGGTGTGATTTGATTTTCGTCTAGAACATCAAAAATCCTTCAGGATGCTCCAAAATGACTCATCTATATCTATAATGATAGATCTTGATTAGGAGTATCTTTTTCTAGTACATGTCAAGTATCTATTTTGAAGTCTTGATCGATTTTGGGGGTTGGGAAGGATCAGGTGATGGTTTTGGGTGTGATTTGATTTTCGTCTAGAACATCAAAAATCCTTCAGGATGCTCCAAAATGACTCATCTATATCTATAATGATAGATCTTGATTAGGAGTATCTTTTTCTAGTACATGTCAAGTATCTATTTTGAAGTCTTGATCGATTTTGGGGGTTGGGAAGGATCAGGTGATGGTTTTGGGTGTGATTTGATTTTCGTCTAGAACATCAAAAATCCTTCAGGATGCTCCAAAATGACTCATCTATATCTATAATGATAGATCTTGATTAGGAGTATCTTTTTCTAGTACATGTCAAGTATCTATTTTGAAGTCTTGATCGATTTTGGGGGTTGGGAAGGATCAGGTGATGGTTTTGGGTGTGATTTGATTTTCGTCTAGAACATCAAAAATCCTTCAGGATGCTCCAAAATGACTCATCTATATCTATAATGATAGATCTTGATTAGGAGTATCTTTTTCTAGTACATGTCAAGTATCTATTTTGAAGTCTTGATCGATTTTGGGGGTTGGGAAGGATCAGGTGATGGTTTTGGGTGTGATTTGATTTTCGTCTAGAACATCAAAAATCCTTCAGGATGCTCCAAAATGACTCATCTATATCTATAATGATAGATCTTGATTAGGAGTATCTTTTTCTAGTACATGTCAAGTATCTATTTTGAAGTCTTGATCGATTTTGGGGGTTGGGAAGGATCAGGTGATGGTTTTGGGTGTGATTTGATTTTCGTCTAGAACATCAAAAATCCTTCAGGATGCTCCAAAATGACTCATCTATATCTATAATGATAGATCTTGATTAGGGGTATCTTTTTCTAGTACATGTCAAGTATCTATTTTGAAGTCTTGATCGATTTTGGGGGTTGGGAAGGATCAGGTGATGGTTTTGGGTGTGATTTGATTTTCGTCTAGAACATCAAAAATCCTTCAGGATGCTCCAAAATGACTCATCTATATCTATAATGATAGATCTTGATTAGGAGTATCTTTTTCTAGTACATGTCAAGTATCTATTTTGAAGTCTTGATCGATTTTGGGGGTTGGGAAGGATCAGGTGATGGTTTTGGGTGTGATTTGATTTTCGTCTAGAACATCAAAAATCCTTCAGGATGCTCCAAAATGACTCATCTATATCTATAATTATAGATCTTGATTAGGAGTATCTTTTTCTAGTACATGTCAAGTATTTATTTTGAAGTCTTGATCGATTTTGGGGGTTGGGAAGGATCAGGTGATGGTTTTGGGTGTGATTTGATTTTCGTCTAGAACATCAAAGATCCTTCAGGATGCTCCAAAATGACTCATCTATATCTATAATGATAGATCTTGATTAGGAGTATCTTTTTCTAGTGTCAAGTATCTATTTTGAAGTCTTGATCGATTTTGGGGGTTGGGAAGGATCAGGTGATGGTTTTGGGTGTGATTTGATTTTCGTCTAGAACATCAAAAATCCTTCAGGATGCTCCAAAATGACTCATCTATATCTATAATGATAGATCTTGATTAGGAGTATCTTTTTCTAGTACATGTCAAGTATCTATTTTGAAGTCTTGATCGATTTTGGGGGTTGGGAAGGATCAGGTGATGGTTTTGGGTGTGATTTGATTTTCGTCTAGAACATCAAAAATCCTTCAGGATGCTCCAAAATGACTCATCTATATCTATAATGATAGATCTTGATTAGGAGTATCTTTTTCTAGTACATGTCAAGTATCTATTTTGAAGTCTTGATCGATTTTGGGGGTTGGGAAGGATCAGGTGATGGTTTTGGGTGTGATTTGATTTTCGTCTAGAACATCAAAAATCCTTCAGGATGCTCCAAAATGACTCATCTATATCTATAATGATAGATCTTGATTAGGAGTATCTTTTTCTAGTACATGTCAAGTATCTATTTTGAAGTCTTGATCGATTTTGGGGGTTGGGAAGGATCAGGTGATGGTTTTGGGTGTGATTTGATTTTCGTCTAGAACATCAAAAATCCTTCAGGATGCTCCAAAATGACTCATCTATATCTATAATGATAGATCTTGATTAGGAGTATCTTTTTCTAGTGTCAAGTATCTATTTTGAAGTCTTGATCGATTTTGGGGGGTTGGGAAGGATCAGGTGATGGTTTTGGGTGTGATTTGATTTTCGTCTAGAACATCAAAAATCCTTCAGGATGCTCCAAAATGACTCATCTATATCTATAATGATAGATCTTGATTAGGAGTATCTTTTTCTAGTACATGTCAAGTATCTATTTTGAAGTCTTGATCGATTTTGGGGGTTGGGAAGGATCAGGTGATGGTTTTGGGTGTGATTTGATTTTCGTCTAGAACATCAAAAATCCTTCAGGATGCTCCAAAATGACTCATCTATATCTATAATGATAGATCTTGATTAGGAGTATCTTTTTCTAGTACATGTCAAGTATCTATTTTGAAGTCTTGATCGATTTTGGGGGTTGGGAAGGATCAGGTGATGGTTTTGGGTGTGATTTGATTTTCGTCTAGAACATCAAAAATCCTTCAGGATGCTCCAAAATGACTCATCTATATCTATAATGATAGATCTTGATTAGGAGTATCTTTTTCTAGTACATGTCAAGTATCTATTTTGAAGTCTTGATCGATTTTGGGGGTTGGGAAGGATCAGGTGATGGTTTTGGGTGTGATTTGATTTTCGTCTAGAACATCAAAAATCCTTCAGGATGCTCCAAAATGACTCATCTATATCTATAATGATAGATCTTGATTAGGAGTATCTTTTTCTAGTACATGTCAAGTATCTATTTTGAAGTCTTGATCGATTTTGGGGGTTGGGAAGGATCAGGTGATGGTTTTGGGTGTGATTTGATTTTCGTCTAGAACATCAAAAATCCTTCAGGATGCTCCAAAATGACTCATCTATATCTATAATGATAGATCTTGATTAGGAGTATCTTTTTCTAGTACATGTCAAGTATCTATTTTGAAGTCTTGATCGATTTTGGGGGTTGGGAAGGATCAGGTGATGGTTTTGGGTGTGATTTGATTTTCGTCTAGAACACCAAAAATCCTTCAGGATGCTCCAAAATGACTCATCTATATCTATAATGATAGATCTTGATTAGGAGTATCTTTTTCTAGTACATGTCAAGTATCTATTTTGAAGTCTTGATCGATTTTGGGGGTTGGGAAGGATCAGGTGATGGTTTTGGGTGTGATTTGATTTTCGTCTAGAACATCAAAAATCCTTCAGGATGCTCCAAAATGACTCATCTATATCTATAATGATAGATCTTGATTAGGAGTATCTTTTTCTAGTACATGTCAAGTATCTATTTTGAAGTCTTGATCGATTTTGGGGGTTGGGAAGGATCAGGTGATGGTTTTGGGTGTGATTTGATTTTCGTCTAGAACATCAAAAATCCTTCAGGATGCTCCAAAATGACTCATCTATATCTATAATGATAGATCTTGATTAGGAGTATCTTTTTCTAGTACATGTCAAGTATCTATTTTGAAGTCTTGATCGATTTTGGGGGTTGGGAAGGATCAGGTGATGGTTTTGGGTGTGATTTGATTTTCGTCTAGAACATCAAAAATCCTTCATAATGCTCCAAAATGACTCATCTATATCTATAATGATAGATCTTGATTAGGAGTATCTTTTTCTAGTACATGTCAAGTATCTATTTTGAAGTCTTGATCGATTTTGGGGGTTGGGAAGGATCAGGTGATGGTTTTGGGTGTGATTTGATTTTCGTCTAGAACATCAAAAATCCTTCAGGATGCTCCAAAATGACTCATCTATATCTATAATGATAGATCTTGATTAGGAGTATCTTTTTCTAGTACATGTCAAGTATCTATTTTGAAGTCTTGATCGATTTTGGGGGTTGGGAAGGATCAGGTGATGGTTTTGGGTGTGATTTGATTTTCGTCTAGAACATCAAAAATCCTTCAGGATGCTCCAAAATGACTCATCTATATCTATAATGATAGATCTTGATTAGGAGTATCTTTTTCTAGTACATGTCAAGTATCTATTTTGAAGTCTTGATCGATTTTGGGGGTTGGGAAGGATCAGGTGATGGTTTTGGGTGTGATTTGATTTTCGTCTAGAACATCAAAAATCCTTCAGGATGCTCCAAAATGACTCATCTATATCTATAATGATAGATCTTGATTAGGAGTATCTTTTTCTAGTACATGTCAAGTATCTATTTTGAAGTCTTGATCGATTTTGGGGGTTGGGAAGGATCAGGTGATGGTTTTGGGTGTGATTTGATTTTCGTCTAGAACATCAAAAATCCTTCAGGATGCTCCAAAATGACTCATCTATATCTATAATGATAGATCTTGATTAGGAGTATCTTTTTCTAGTACATGTCAAGTATCTATTTGGAAGTCTTGATCGATTTTGGGGGTTGGGAAGGATCAGGTGATGGTTTTGGGTGTGATTTGATTTTCGTCAAGAACATCAAAAATCCTTCAGGATGCTCCAAAATGACTCATCTATATCAATAATGATAGATCTTGATTAGGAGTATCTTTTTCTAGTACATGTCAAGTATCTATTTTGAAGTCTTGATCGATTTTGGGGGTTGGGAAGGATCAGGTGATGGTTTTGGGTGTGATTTGATTTTCGTCTAGAACATCAAAAATCCTTCAGGATGCTCCAAAATGACTCATCTATATCTATAATTATAGATCTTGAATAGGAGTATCTTTTTCTAGTACATGTCAAGTATCTATTTTGAAGTCTTGATCGATTTTGGGGGTTGGGAAGGATCAGGTGATGGTTTTGGGTGTGATTTGATTTTCGTCTAGAACATCAAAAATCCTTCAGGATGCTCCAAAATGACTCATCTATATCTATAATGATAGATCTTGATTAGGAGTATCTTTTTCTAGTACATGTCAAGTATCTATTTTGAAGTCTTGATCGATTTTGGGGGTTGGGAAGGATCAGGTGATGGTTTTGGGTGTGATTTGATTTTCGTCTAGAACATCAAAAATCCTTCAGGATGCTCCAAAATGACTCATCTATATCTATAATGATAGATCTTGATTAGGAGTATCTTTTTCTAGTACATGTCAAGTATCTATTTTGAAGTCTTGATCGATTTTGGGGTTGGGAAGGATCAGGTGATGGTTTTGGGTGTGATTTGATTTTCGTCTAGAACATCAAAAATCCTTCAGGATGCTCCAAAATGACTCATCTATATCTATAATGATAGATCTTGATTAGGAGTATCTTTTTCTAGTACATGTCAAGTATCTATTTTGAAGTCTTGATCGATTTTGGGGGTTGGGAAGGATCAGGTGATGGTTTTGGGTGTGATTTGATTTTCGTCTAGAACATCAAAAATCCTTCAGGATGCTCCAAAATGACTCATCTATATCTATAATGATAGATCTTGATTAGGAGTATCTTTTTCTAGTACATGTCAAGTATCTATTTTGAAGTCTTGATCGATTTTGGGGGTTGGGAAGGATCAGGTGATGGTTTTGGGTGTGATTTGATTTTCGTCTAGAACATCAAAAATCCTTCAGGATGCTCCAAAATGACTCATCAATATCTATAATGATAGATCTTGATTAGGAGTATCTTTTTCTAGTACATGTCAAGTATCTATTTTGAAGTCTTGATCGATTTTGGGGGTTGGGAAGGATCAGGTGATGGTTTTGGGTGTGATTTGATTTTCGTCTAGAACATCAAAAATCCTTCAGGATGCTCCAAAATGACTCATCTATATCTATAATGATAGATCTTGATTAGGAGTATCTTTTTCTAGTACATGTCAAGTATCTATTTTGAAGTCTTGATCGATTTTGGGGGTTGGGAAGGATCAGGTGATGGTTTTGGGTGTGATTTGATTTTCGTCTAGAACATCAAAAATCCTTCAGGATGCTCCAAAATGACTCATCTATATCTATAATGATAGATCTTGATTAGGAGTATCTTTTTCTAGTACATGTCAAGTATCTATTTTGAAGTCTTGATCGATTTTGGGGGTTGGGAAGGATCAGGTGATGGTTTTGGGTGTGATTTGATTTTCGTCTAGAACATCAAAAATCCTTCAGGATGCTCCAAAATGACTCATCTATATCTATAATGATAGATCTTGATTAGGAGTATCTTTTTCTAGTACATGTCAAGTATCTATTTTGAAGTCTTGATCGACTTTGGGGGTTGGGAAGGATCAGGTGATGGTTTTGGGTGTGATTTGATTTTCGTCTAGAACATCAAAAATCCTTCAGGATGCTCCAAAATGACTCATCTATATCTATAATGATAGATCTTGATTAGGAGTATCTTTTTCTAGTACATGTCAAGTATCTATTTTGAAGTCTTGATCGATTTTGGGGGTTGGGAAGGATCAGGTGATGGTTTTGGGTGTGATTTGATTTTCGTCTAGAACATCAAAAATCCTTCAGGATGCTCCAAAATGACTCATCTATATCTATAATGATAGATCTTGATTAGGAGTATCTTTTTCTAGTACATGTCAAGTATCTATTTTGAAGTCTTGATCGATTTTGGGGGTTGGGAAGGATCAGGTGATGGTTTTGGGTGTGATTTGATTTTCGTCTAGAACATCAAAAATCCTTCAGGATGCTCCAAAATGACTCATCTATATCTATAATGATAGATCTTGATTAGGAGTATCTTTTTCTAGTACATGTCAAGTATCTATTTTGAAGTCTTGATCGATTTTGGGGGTTGGGAAGGATCAGGTGATGGTTTTGGGTGTGATTTGATTTTCGTCTAGAACATCAAAAATCCTTCAGGATGCTCCAAAATGACTCATCTATATCTATAATGATAGATCTTGATTAGGAGTATCTTTTTCTAGTACATGTCAAGTATCTATTTTGAAGTCTTGATCGATTTTGGGGGTTGGGAAGGATCAGGTGATGGTTTTGGGTGTGATTTGATTTTCGTCTAGAACATCAAAAATCCTTCAGGATGCTCCAAAATGACTCATCTATATCTATAATGATAGATCTTGATTAGGAGTATCTTTTTCTAGTACATGTCAAGTATCTATTTTGAAGTCTTGATCGATTTTGGGGGTTGGGAAGGATCAGGTGATGGTTTTGGGTGTGATTTGATTTTCGTCTAGAACATCAAAAATCCTTCAGGATGCTCCAAAATGACTCATCTATATCTATAATGATAGATCTTGATTAGGAGTATCTTTTTCTAGTACATGTCAAGTATCTATTTTGAAGTCTTGATCGATTTTGGGGGTTGGGAAGGATCAGGTGATGGTTTTGGGTGTGATTTGATTTTCGTCTAGAACATCAAAAATCCTTCAGGATGTTCCAAAATGACTCATCTATATCTATAATGATAGATCTTGATTAGGAGTATCTTTTTCTAGTACATGTCAAGTATCTATTTTGAAGTCTTGATCGATTTTGGGGGTTGGGAAGGATCAGGTGATGGTTTTGGGTGTGATTTGATTTTCGTCTAGAACATCAAAAATCCTTCAGGATGCTCCAAAATGACTCATCTATATCTATAATGATAGATCTTGATTAGGAGTATCTTTTTCTAGTACATGTCAAGTATCTATTTTGAAGTCTTGATCGATTTTGGGGGTTGGGAAGGATCAGGTGATGGTTTTGGGTGTGATTTGATTTTCGTCTAGAACATCAAAAATCCTTCAGGATGCTCCAAAATGACTCATCTATATCTATAATGATAGATCTTGATTAGGAGTATCTTTTTCTAGTACATGTCAAGTATCTATTTTGAAGTCTTGATCGATTTTGGGGGTTGGGAAGGATCAGGTGATGGTTTTGGGTGTGATTTGATTTTCGTCTAGAACATCAAAAATCCTTCAGGATGCTCCAAAATGACTCATCTATATCTATAATGATAGATCTTGATTAGGAGTATCTTTTTCTAGTACATGTCAAGTATCTATTTTGAAGTCTTGATCGATTTTGGGGGTTGGGAAGGATCAGGTGATGGTTTTGGGTGTGATTTGATTTTCGTCTAGAACATCAAAAATCCTTCAGGATGCTCCAAAATGACTCATCTATATCTATAATGATAGATCTTGATTAGGAGTATCTTTTTCTAGTACATGTCAAGTATCTATTTTGAAGTCTTGATCGATTTTGGGGGTTGGGAAGGATCAGGTGATGGTTTTGGGTGTGATTTGATTTTCGTCTAGAACATCAAAAATCCTTCAGGATGCTCCAAAATGACTCATCAATATCTATAATGATAGATCTTGATTAGGAGTATCTTTTTCTAGTACATGTCAAGTATCTATTTTGAAGTCTTGATCGATTTTGGGGGTTGGGAAGGATCAGGTGATGGTTTTGGGTGTGATTTGATTTTCGTCTAGAACATCAAAAATCCTTCAGGATGCTCCAAAATGACTCATCTATATCTATAATGATAGATCTTGATTAGGAGTATCTTTTTCTAGTACATGTCAAGTATCTATTTTGAAGTCTTGATCGATTTTGGGGGTTGGGAAGGATCAGGTGATGGTTTTGGGTGTGATTTGATTTTCGTCTAGAACATCAAAAATCCTTCAGGATGCTCCAAAATGACTCATCTATATCTATAATGATAGATCTTGATTAGGAGTATCTTTTACTAGTACAAGTCAAGTATCTATTTTGAAGTCTTGATCGATTTTGGGGGTTGGGAAGGATCAGGTGATGGTTTTGGGTGTGATTTGATTTTCGTCTAGAACATCAAAAATCCTTCAGGATGCTCCAAAATGACTCATCTATATCTATAATGATAGATCTTGATTAGGAGTATCTTTTTCTAGTACATGTCAAGTATCTATTTTGAAGTCTTGATCGACTTTGGGGGTTGGGAAGGATCAGGTGATGGTTTTGGGTGTGATTTGATTTTCGTCTAGAACATCAAAAATCCTTCAGGATGCTCCAAAATGACTCATCTATATCTATAATGATAGATCTTGATTAGGAGTATCTTTTTCTAGTACATGTCAAGTATCTATTTTGAAGTCTTGATCGATTTTGGGGGTTGGGAAGGATCAGGTGATGGTTTTGGGTGTGATTTGATTTTCGTCTAGAACATCAAAAATCCTTCAGGATGCTCCAAAATGACTCATCTATATCTATAATGATAGATCTTGATTAGGAGTATCTTTTTCTAGTACATGTCAAGTATCTATTTTGAAGTCTTGATCGATTTTGGGGGTTGGGAAGGATCAGGTGATGGTTTTGGGTGTGATTTGATTTTCGTCTAGAACATCAAAAATCCTTCAGGATGCTCCAAAATGACTCATCTATATCTATAATGATAGATCTTGATTAGGAGTATCTTTTTCTAGTACATGTCAAGTATCTATTTTGAAGTCTTGATCGATTTTGGGGGTTGGGAAGGATCAGGTGATGGTTTTGGGTGTGATTTGATTTTCGTCTAGAACATCAAAAATCCTTCAGGATGCTCCAAAATGACTCATCTATATCTATAATGATAGATCTTGATTAGGAGTATCTTTTTCTAGTACATGTCAAGTATCTATTTTGAAGTCTTGATCGATTTTGGGGGTTGGGAAGGATCAGGTGATGGTTTTGGGTGTGATTTGATTTTCGTCTAGAACATCAAAAATCCTTCAGGATGCTCCAAAATGACTCATCTATATCTATAATGATAGATCTTGATTAGGAGTATCTTTTTCTAGTACATGTCAAGTATCTATTTTGAAGTCTTGATCGATTTTGGGGGTTGGGAAGGATCAGGTGATGGTTTTGGGTGTGATTTGATTTTCGTCTAGAACATCAAAAATCCTTCAGGATGCTCCAAAATGACTCATCTATATCTATAATGATAGATCTTGATTAGGAGTATCTTTTTCTAGTACATGTCAAGTATCTATTTTGAAGTCTTGATCGATTTTGGGGGTTGGGAAGGATCAGGGTATGGTTTTGGGTGTGATTTGATTTTCGTCTAGAACATCAAAAATCCTTCAGGATGCTCCAAAATGACTCATCTATATCTATAATGATAGATCTTGATTAGGAGTATCTTTTTCTAGTACATGTCAAGTATCTATTTTGAAGTCTTGATCGATTTTAGGGGTTGGGAAGGATCAGGTGATGGTTTTGGGTGTGATTTGATTTTCGTCTAGAACATCAAAAATCCTTCAGGATGCTCCAAAATGACTCATCTATATCTATAATGATAGATCTTGATTAGGAGTATCTTTTTCTAGTACATGTCAAGTATCTATTTTGAAGTCTTGATCGATTTTGGGGGTTGGGAAGGATCAGGTGATGGTTTTGGGTGTGATTTGATTTTCGTCTAGAACATCAAAAATCCTTCAAGATGTTCCAAAATGACTCATCTATATCTATAATGATAGATCTTGATTAGGAGTATCTTTTTCTAGTACATGTCAAGTATCTATTTTGAAGTCTTGATCGATTTTGGGGGTTGGGAAGGATCAGGTGATGGTTTTGGGTGTGATTTGATTTTCGTCTAGAACATCAAAAATCCTTCAGGATGCTCCAAAATGACTCATCTATATCTATAATGATAGATCTTGATTAGGAGTATCTTTTTCTAGTACATGTCAAGTATCTATTTTGAAGTCTTGATCGATTTTGGGGGTTGGGAAGGATCAGGTGATGGTTTTGGGTGTGATTTGATTTTCGTCTAGAACATCAAAAATCCTTCAGGATGCTCCAAAATGACTCATCTATATCTATAATGATAGATCTTGATTAGGAGTATCTTTTTCTAGTACATGTCAAGTATCTATTTTGAAGTCTTGATCGATTTTGGGGGTTGGGAAGGATCAGGTGATGGTTTTGGGTGTGATTTGATTTTCGTCTAGAACATCAAAAATCCTTCAGGATGCTCCAAAATGACTCATCTATATCTATAATGATAGATCTTGATTAGGAGTATCTTTTTCTAGTACATGTCAAGTATCTATTTTGAAGTCTTGATCGATTTTGGGGGTTGGGAAGGATCAGGTGATGGTTTTGGGTGTGATTTGATTTTCGTCTAGAACATCAAAAATCCTTCAGGATGCTCCAAAATGACTCATCTATATCTATAATGATAGATCTTGATTAGGAGTATCTTTTTCTAGTACATGTCAAGTATCTATTTTGAAGTCTTGATCGATTTTGGGGGTTGGGAAGGATCAGGTGATGGTTTTGGGTGTGATTTGATTTTCGTCTAGAACATCAAAAATCCTTCAGGATGCTCCAAAATGACTCATCTATATCTATAATGATAGATCTTGATTAGGAGTATCTTTTTCTAGTACATGTTAAGTATCTATTTTGAAGTCTTGATCGATTTTGGGGGTTGGGAAGGATCAGGTGATGGTTTTGGGTGTGATTTGATTTTCGTCTAGAACATCAAAAATCCTTCAGGATGCTCCAAAATGACTCATCTATATCTATAATTATAGATCTTGATTAGGAGTATCTTTTTCTAGTACATGTCAAGTATCTATTTTGAAGTCTTGATCGATTTTGGGGGTTGGGAAGGATCAGGTGATGGTTTTGGGTGTGATTTGATTTTCGTCTAGAACATCAAAAATCCTTCAGGATGCTCTAAAATGACTCATCTATATCTATAATGATAGATCTTGATTAGGAGATCGATTTTGGGGGTTGGGAAGGATCAGGTGATGGTTTTGGGTGTGATTTGATTTTCGTCTAGAACATCAAAAATCCTTCAGGATGCTCCAAAATGACTCATCTATATCTATAATGATAGATCTTGATTAGGAGTATCTTTTTCTAGTACATGTCAAGTATCTATTTTGAAGTCTTGATCGATTTTGGGGGTTGGGAAGGATCAGGTGATGGTTTTGGGTGTGATTTGATTTTCGTCTAGAACATCAAAAATCCTTCAGGATGCTCCAAAATGACTCATCTATATCTATAATGATAGATCTTGATTAGGAGTATCTTTTTCTAGTACATGTCAAGTATCTATTTTGAAGTCTTGATCGATTTTGGGGGTTGGGAAGGATCAGGTGATGGTTTTAGGTGTGATTTGATTTTCGTCTAGAACATCAAAAATCCTTCAGGATGCTCCAAAATGACTCATCTATATCTATAATGATAGATCTTGATTAGGAGTATCTTTTTCTAGTACATGTCAAGTATCTATTTTGAAGTCTTGATCGATTTTGGGGGTTGGGAAGGATCAGGTGATGGTTTTGGGTGTGATTTGATTTTCGTCTAGAACATCAAAAATCCTTCAGGATGCTCCAAAATGACTCATCTATATCTATAATGATAGATCTTGATTAGGAGTATCTTTTTCTAGTACATGTCAAGTATCTATTTTGAAGTCTTGATCGATTTTGGGGGTTGGGAAGGATCAGGTTATGGTTTTGGGTGTGATTTGATTTTCGTCTAGAACATCAAAAATCCTTCAGGATGCTCCAAAATGACTCATCTATATCTATAATGATAGATCTTGATTAGGAGTATCTTTTTCTAGTACATGTCAAGTATCTATTTTGAAGTCTTGATCGATTTTGGGGGTTGGGAAGGATCAGGTGATGGTTTTGGGTGTGATTTGATTTTCGTCTAGAACATCAAAAATCCTTCAGGATGCTCCAAAATGACTCATCTATATCTATAATGATAGATCTTGATTAGGAGTATCTTTTTCTAGTACATGTCAAGTATCTATTTTGAAGTCTTGATCGATTTTGGGGGTTGGGAAGGATCAGGTGATGGTTTTGGGTGTGATTTGATTTTCGTCTAGAACATCAAAAATCCTTCAGGATGCTCCAAAATGACTCATCTATATCTATAATGATAGATCTTGATTAGGAGTATCTTTTCCTAGTACATGTCAAGTATCTATTTTGAAGTCTTGATCGATTTTGGGGGTTGGGAAAGATCAGGCGATGGTTTTGGGTGTGATTTGATTTTCGTCTAGAACATCAAAAATCCTTCAGGATGCTCCAAAATGACTCATCTATATCTATAATGATAGATCTTGATTAGGAGTATCTTTTTCTAGTACATGTCAAGTATCTATTTTGAAGTCTTGATCGATTTTAGGGGTTGGGAAGGATCAGGTGATGGTTTTGGGTGTGATTTGATTTTCGTCTAGAACATCAAAAATCCTTCAGGATGCTCCAAAATGACTCATCTATATCTATAATGATAGATCTTGATTAGGAGTATCTTTTTCTAGTACATGTCAAGTATCTATTTTGAAGTCTTGATCGATTTTGGGGGTTGGGAAGGATCAGGTGATGGTTTTGGGTGTGATTTGATTTTCGTCTAGAACATCAAAAATCCTGCAGGATGCTCCAAAATGACTCATCTATATCTATAATGATAGATCTTGATTAGGAGTATCTTTTTCTAGTACATGTCAAGTATCTATTTTGAAGTCTTGATCGATTTTGGGGGTTGGGAAGGATCAGGTGATGGTTTTGGGTGTGATTTGATTTTCGTCTAGAACATCAAAAATCCTTCAGGATGCTCCAAAATGACTCATCTATATCTATAATGATAGATCTTGATTAGGAGTATCTTTTTCTAGTACATGTCAAGTATCTATTTTGAAGTCTTGATCGATTTTGGGGGTTGGGAAGGATCAGGTGATGGTTTTGGGTGTGATTTGATTTTCGTCTAGAACATCAAAAATCCTTCAGGATGCTCCAAAATGACTCATCTATATCTATAATTATAGATCTTGATTAGGAGTATCTTTTTCTAGTACATGTCAAGTATCTATTTTGAAGTCTTGATCGATTTTGGGGGTTGGGAAGGATCAGGTGATGGTTTTGGGTGTGATTTGATTTTCGTCTAGAACATCAAAAATCCTTCAGGATGCTCCAAAATGACTCATCTATATCTATAATGATAGATCTTGATTAGGAGTATCTTTTTCTAGTACATGTCAAGTATCTATTTTGAAGTCTTGATCGATTTTGGGGGTTGGGAAGGATCAGGTGATGGTTTTGGGTGTGATTTGATTTTCGTCTAGAACATCAAAAATCCTTCAGGATGCTCCAAAATGACTCATCTGTATCTATAATGATAGATCTTGATTAGGAGTATCTTTTTCTAGTACATGTCAAGTATCTATTTTGAAGTCTTGATCGATTTTGTAGGTTGGGAAGGATCAGGTGATGGTTTTGGGTGTGATTTGATTTTCGTCTAGAACATCAAAAATCCTTCAGGATGCTCCAAAATTACTCATCTATATCTATAATGATAGATCTTGATTAGGAGTATCTTTTTCTAGTACATGTCAAGTATCTATTTTGAAGTCTTGATCGATTTTGGGGGTTGGGAAGGATCAGGTGATGGTTTTGGGTGTGATTTGATTTTCGTCTAGAACATCAAAAATCCTTCAGGATGCTCCAAAATGACTCATCTATGTATATCTATAATGATAGATCTTGATTAGGAGTATCTTTTTCTAGTACATGTCAAGTATCTATTTTGAAGTCTTGATCGATTTTGGGGGTTGGGAAGGACCAGGTGATGGTTTTGGGTGTGATTTCATTTTCGTCTAGAACATCAAAAATCCTTCAGGATGCTCCAAAATGACTCATCTATATCTATAATGATAGATCTTGATTAGGAGTATCTTTTTCTAGTACATGTCAAGTATCTATTTTGAAGTCTTGATCGATTTTGGGGGTTGGGAAGGATCAGGTGATGGTTTTGGGTGTGATTTGATTTTGGTCTAGAACATCAAAAATCCTTCAGGATGCTCCAAAATGACTCATCTATATCTATAATTATAGATCTTGATTAGGAGTATCTTTTTCTAGTACATTTCAAGTATCTATTTTGAAGTCTTGATCGATTTTGGGCGTTGGGAAGGATCAGGTGATGGTTTTGGGTGTGATTTGATTTTCGTCTAGAACATCAAAAATCCTTCAGGATGCTCTAAAATGACTCATCTATATCTATAATGATAGATCTTGATTAGGAGATCGATTTTGGGGGTTGGGAAGGATCAGGTGATGGTTTTGGGTGTGATTTGATTTTCGTCTAGAACATCAAAAATCCTTCAGGGTGCTCCAAAATGACTCATCTATATCTATAATGATAGATCTTGATTAGGAGTATCTTTTTCTAGTACATGTCAAGTATCTATTTTGAAGTCTTGATCGATTTTGGGGGTTGGGAAGGATCAGGTGATGGTTTTGGGTGTGATTTGATTTTCGTCTAGAACATCAAAAATCCTTCAGGATGCTCCAAAATGACTCATCTATATCTATAATGATAGATCTTGATTAGGAGTATCTATTTTGAAGTCTTGATCGATTTTGGGGGTTGGGAAGGATCAGGTGATGGTTTTAGGTGTGATTTGATTTTCGTCTAGAACATCAAAAATCCTTCAGGATGCTCCAAAATGACTCATCTATATCTATAATGATAGATCTTGATTAGGAGTATCTTTTTCTAGTACATGTCAAGTATCTATTTTGAAGTCTTGATCGATTTTGGGGGTTGGGAAGGATCAGGTGATGGTTTTGGGTGTGATTTGATTTTCGTCTAGAACATCAAAAATCCTTCAGGATGCTCCAAAATGACTCATCTATATCTATAATGATAGATCTTGATTAGGAGTATCTTTTTCTAGTACATGTCAAGTATCTATTTTGAAGTCTTGATCGATTTTGGGGGTTGGGAAGGATCAGGTGATGGTTTTGGGTGTGATTTGATTTTTGTCTAGAACATCAAAAATCCTTCAGGATGCTCCAAAATGACTCATCTATATCTATAATGATAGATCTTGATTAGGAGTATCTTTTTCAAGTACATGTCAAGTATCTATTTTGAAGTCTTGATCGATTTTGGGGGTTGGGAAGGATCAGGTGATGGTTTTGGGTGTGATTTGATTTTCGTCTAGAACATCAAAAATCCTTCAGGATGCTCCAAAATTACTCATCTATATCTATAATGATAGATCTTGATTAGGAGTATCTTTTTCTGGTACATGTCAAGTATCTATTTTGAAGTCTTGATCGATTTTAGGGGTTGGGAAGGATCAGGTGATGGTTTGGGGTGTGATTTGATTTTCGTCTAGAACATCAAAAATCCTTCAGGATGCTCCAAAATGGCTCATCTATATCTATAATGATAGATCTTGATTAGGAGTATCTTTTTCTAGTACATGTCAAGTATCTATTTTGAAGTCTTGATCGATTTTGGGGGTTGGGAAGGATCAGGTGATGGTTTTGGGTGTGATTTGATTTTCGTCTAGAACATCAAAAATCCTTCAGGATGCTCCAAAATGACTCATCTATATCTATAATGATAGATCTTGATTAGGAGTATCTTTTTCTAGTACATGTCAAGTATCTATTTTGAAGTCTTGATCGATTTTGGGGGTTGGGAAGGATCAGGTGATGGTTTTGGGTGTGATTTGATTTTCGTCTAGAACATCAAAAATCCTTCAGGATGCTCCAAAATGACTCATCTATATCTATAATGATAGATCTTGATTAGGAGTATCTTTTTCTAGTACATGTCAAGTATCTATTTTGAAGTCTTGATCGATTTTGGGGGTTGGGAAGGATCAGGTGATGGTTTTGGGTGTGATTTGATTTTCGTCTAGAACATCAAAAATCCTTCAGGATGCTCCAAAATGACTCATCTATATCTATAATGATAGATCTTGATTAGGAGTATCTTTTTCTAGTACATGTCAAGTATCTATTTTGAAGTCTTGATCGATTTTGGGGGTTGGGAAGGATCAGGTGATGGTTTTGGGTGTGATTTGATTTTCGTCTAGAACATCAAAAATCCTTCAGGATGCTCCAAAATGACTCATCTATATCTATAATGATAGATCTTGATTAGGAGTATCTTTTTCTAGTACATGTCAAGTATCTATTTTGAAGTCTTGATCGATTTTGGTTGTTGGGAAGGATCAAGTGATGGTTTTGGGTGTGATTTGATTTTCGTCTAGAACATCAAAAATCCTTCAGGATGCTCCAAAATGACTCATCTATATCTATAATGATAGATCTTGATTAGGAGTATCTTTTTCTAGTACATGTCAAGTATCTATTTTGAAGTCTTGATCGATTTTGGGGGTTGGGAAGGATCAGGTGATGGTTTTGGGTGTGATTTGATTTTCGTCTAGAACATCAAAAATCCTTCAGGATGCTCCAAAATGACTCATCTATATCTATAATGATAGATCTTGATTAGGAGTATCTTTTTCTAGTACATGTCAAGTATCTATTTTGAAGTCTTGATCGATTTTGGGGGTTGGGAAGGATCAGGTGATGGTTTTGGGTGTGATTTGATTTTCGTCTAGAACATCAAAAATCCTTCAGGATGCTCCAAAATGACTCATCTATATCTATAATGATAGATCTTGATTAGGAGTATCTTTTTCTAGTACATGTCAAGTATCTATTTTGAAGTCTTGATCGATTTTGGGGGTGGGAAGGATCAGGTGATGGTTTTGGGTGTGATTTGATTTTCGTCTAGAACATCAAAAATCCTTCAGGATGCTCCAAAATGACTCATCTATATCTATAATGATAGATCTTGATTAGGAGTATCTTTTTCTAGTACATGTCAAGTATCTATTTTGAAGTCTTGATCGATTTTGGGGGTTGGGAAGGATCAGGTGATGGTTTTGGGTGTGATTTGATTTTCGTCTAGAACATCAAAAATCCTTCAGGATGCTCCAAAATGACTCATCTATATCTATAATGATAGATCTTGATTAGGAGTATCTTTTTCTAGTACATGTCAAGTATCTATTTTGAAGTCTTGATCGATTTTGGGGGTTGGGAAGGATCAGGTGATGGTTTTGGGTGTGATTTGATTTTCGTCTAGAACATCAAAAATCCTTCAGGATGCTCCAAAATGACTCATCTATATCTATAATGATAGATCTTGATTAGGAGTATCTTTTTCTAGTACATGTCAAGTATCTATTTTGAAGTCTTGATCGATTTTGGGGGTTGGGAAGGATCAGGTGATGGTTTTGGGTGTGATTTGTTGATTTTCGTCTAGAACATCAAAAATCCTTCAGGATGCTCCAAAATGACTCATCTATATCTATAATGATAGATCTTGATTAGGAGTATCTTTTTCTAGTACATGTCAAGTATCTATTTTGAAGTCTTGATCGATTTTGGGGGTTGGGAAGGATCAGGTGATGGTTTTGGGTGTGATTTGATTTTCGTCTAGAACATCAAAAATCCTTCAGGATGCTCCAAAATGACTCATCTATATCTATAATGATAGATCTTGATTAGGAGTATCTTTTTCTAGTACATGTCAAGTATCTATTTTGAAGTCTTGATCGATTTTGGGGGTTGGGAAGGATCAGGTGATGGTTTTGGGTGTGATTTGATTTTCGTCTAGAACATCAAAAATCCTTCAGGATGCTCCAAAATGACTCATCTATATCTATAATGATAGATCTTGATTAGGAGTATCTTTTTCTAGTACATGTCAAGTATCTATTTTGAAGTCTTGATCGATTTTGGGGGTTGGGAAGGATCAGGTGATGGTTTTGGGTGTGATTTGATTTTCGTCTAGAACATCAAAAATCCTTCAGGATGCTCCAAAATGACTCATCTATATCTATAATGATAGATCTTGATTAGGAGTATCTTTTTCTAGTACATGTCAAGTATCTATTTTGAAGTCTTGATCGATTTTGGGGGTTGGGAAGGATCAGGTGATGGTTTTGGGTGTGATTTGATTTTCGTCTAGAACATCAAAAATCCTTCAGGATGCTCCAAAATGACTCATCTATATCTATAATGATAGATCTTGATTAGGAGTATCTTTTTCTAGTACATGTCAAGTATCTATTTTGAAGTCTTGATCGATTTTGGGGGTTGGGAAGGATCAGGTGATGGTTTTGGGTGTGATGTGATTTTCGTCTAGAACATCAAAAATCCTTCAGGATGCTCCAAAATGACTCATCTATATCTATAATGATAGATCTTGATTAGGAGTATCTTTTTCTAGTACATGTCAAGTATCTATTTTGAAGTCTTTATCGATTTTGGGGGTTGGGAAGGATCAGGTGATGGTTTTGGGTGTGATTTGATTTTCGTCTAGAACATCAAAAATCCTTCAGGATGCTCCAAAATGACTCATCTATATCTATAATGATAGATCTTGATTAGGAGTATCTTTTTCTAGTACATGTCAAGTATCTATTTTGAAGTCTTGATCAATTTTGGGGGTTGGGAAGGATCAGGTGATGGTTTTGGGTGTGATTTGATTTTCGTCTAGAACATCAAAAATCCTTCAGGATGATCCAAAATGACTCATCTATATCTATAATGATAGATCTTGATTAGGAGTATCTTTTTCTAGTACATGTCAAGTATCTATTTTGAAGTCTTGATCGATTTTGGGGGTTGGGGAAGGATCAGGTGATGGTTTTGGGTGTGATTTTATTTTCGTCTAGAACATCAAAAATCCTTCAGGATGCTCCAAAATGACTCATCTATATCTATAATGATAGATCTTGATTAGGAGTATCTTTTTCTAGTACATGTCAAGTATCTATTTTGAAGTCTTTATCGATTTTGGGGGTTGGGAAGGATCAGGTGATGGTTTTGGGTGTGATTTGATTTTCGTCTAGAACATCAAAAATCCTTCAGGATGCTCCAAAATGACTCATCTATATCTATAATGATAGATCTTGATTAGGAGTATCTTTTTCTAGTACATGTCAAGTATCTATTTTGAAGTCTTGATCGATTTAGGGGGTTGGGAAGGATCAGGTGATGGTTTTGGGTGTGATTTGATTTTCGTCTAGAACATCAAAAATCCTTCAGGATGCTCCAAAATGACTCATCTATATCTATAATGATAGATCTTGATTAGGAGTATCTTTTTCTAGTACATGTCAAGTATCTATTTTGAAGTCTTGATCGATTTTGGGGGTTGGGAAGGATCAGGTGATGGTTTTGGGTGTGATTTGATTTTCGTCTAGAACATCAAAAATCCTTCAGGATGCTCCAAAATGACTCATCTATATCTATAATGATAGATCTTGATTAGGAGTATCTTTTTCTAGTACATGTCAAGTATCTATTTTGAAGTCTTGATCGATTTTGGGGGTTGGGAAGGATCAGGTGATGGTTTTGGGTGTGATTTGATTTTCGTCTAGAACATCAAAAATCCTTCAGGATGCTCCAAAATGACTCATCTATATCTATAATTATAGATCTTGATTAGGAGTATCTTTTTTTAGTACATGTCAAGTATCTATTTTGAAGTCTTGATCGATTTTGGGGGTTGGGAAGGATCAGGTGATGGTTTTGGGTGTGATTTGATTTTCGTCTAGAACATCAAAAATCCTTCAGGATGCTCCAAAATGACTCATCTATATCTATAATGATAGATCTTGATTAGGAGTATCTTTTTCTAGTACATGTCAAGTATCTATTTTGAAGTCGTGATCGATTTTGGGGGTTGGGAAGGATCAGGTGATGGTTTTGGGTGTGATTTGATTTTCGTCTAGAACATCAAAAATCCTTCAGGATGCTCCAAAATGACTCATCTATATCTATAATGATAGATCTTGATTAGGAGTATCTTTTTTCTAGTACATGTCAAGTATCTATTTTGAAGTCTTGATCGATTTTGGGGGTTGGGAAGGATCAGGTGATGGTTTTTGGGTGTGATTTGATTTTCGTCTAGAACATCAAAAATCCTTCAGGATGCTCCAAAATGACTCATCTATATCTATAATGATAGATCTTGATTAGGAGTATCTTTTTTCTAGTACATGTCAAGTATATATTTTGAAGTCTTGATCGATTTTGGGGGTTGGGAAAGATCAGGTGATGGTTTTGGGTGTGATTTGATTTTCGTCTAGAACATCAAAAATCCTTCAGGATGCTCCAAAATGACTCATCTATATCTATAATGATAGATCTTGATTAGGAGTATCTTTTTCTAGTACATGTCAAGTATCTATTTTGAAGTCTTGATCGATTTTGGGGGTTGGGAAGGATCAGGTGATGGTTTTTGGGTGTGATTTGATT
>NW_026605804.1:0-30099 GCF_945859685.1 Eupeodes corollae
TCAAGACTTCAAAATAGATACTTGACAAGTACTAGAAAAAGATACTCCTAATCAAGATCTATCATTATAGATATAGATGAGTCATTTTGGAGCATCCTGAAGGATTTTTGATGTTCTAGACGAAAATCAAATCACACCCAAAACCATCACCTGATCCTTCCCAACCCCCAAAATCGATCAAGACTTCAAAATAGATACTTGACATGTACTAGAAAAAGATACTCCTAATCAAGATCTATCATTATAGATATAGATGAGTCATTTTGGAGCATCCTGAAGGATTTTTGATGTTCTAGACGAAAATCAAATCACACCCAAAACCATCACCTGATCCTTCCCAACCCCCAAAATCGATCAAGACTTCAAAATAGATACTTGACATGTACTAGAAAAAGATACTCCTAATCAAGATCTATCATTATAGATATAGATGAGTCATTTTGGAGCATCCTGAAGGATTTTTGATGTTCTAGACGAAAATCAAATCACACCCAAAACCATCACCTGATCCTTCCCAACCCCCAAAATCGATCAAGACTTCAAAATAGATACTTGACATGTACTAGAAAAAGATACTCCTAATCAAGATCTATCATTATAGATATAGATGAGTCATTTTGGAGCATCCTGAAGGATTTTTGATGTTCTAGACGAAAATCAAATCACACCCAAAACCATCACCTGATCCTTCCCAACCCCCAAAATCGATCAAGACTTCAAAAAAGATACTTGACATGTACTAGAAAAAGATACTCCTAATCAAGATCTATCATTATAGATATAGATGAGTCATTTTGGAGCATCCTGAAGGATTTTTGATGTTCTAGACGAAAATCAAATCACACCCAAAACCATCACCTGATCCTTCCCAACCCCCAAAATCGATCAAGACTTCAAAATAGATACTTGACATGTACTAGAAAAAGATACTCCTAATCAAGATCTATCATTATAGATATAGATGAGTGATTTTGGAGCATCCTGAAGGATTTTTGATGTTCTAGACGAAAATCAAATCACACCCAAAACCATCACCTGATCCTTCCCAACCGCCAAAATCGATCAAGACTTCAAAAAAGATACTTGACATGTACTAGAAAAAGATACTCCTAATCAAGATCTATCATTATAGATATAGATGAGTCATTTTGAAGCATCCTGAAGGATTTTTGATGTTCTAGACGAAAATCAAATCACACCCAAAACCATCACCTGATCCTTCCCAACCCCCAAAATCGATCAAGACTTCAAAATAGATACTTGACATGTACTAGAAAAAGATACTCCTAATCAAGATCTATCATTATAGATATAGATGAGTCATTTTGGAGCATCCTGAAGGATTTTTGATGTTCTAGACGAAAATCAAATCACACCCAAAACCATCACCTGATCCTTCCCAACCCCCAAAATCGATCAAGACTTCAAAATAGATAATTGACATGTACTAGAAAAAGATACTCCTAATCAAGATCTATCATTATAGATATAGATGAGTCATTTTGGAGCATCCTGAAGGATTTTTGATGTTCTAGACGAAAATCAAATCACACCCAAAACCATCACCTGATCCTTCCCAACCCCCAAAATCGATCAAGACTTCAAAATAGATACTTGACATGTACTAGAAAAAGATACTCCTAATCAAGATCTATCATTATAGATATAGATGAGTCATTTTGGAGCATCCTGAAGGATTTTTGATGTTCTAGACGAAAATCAAATCACACCCAAAACCATCACCTGATCCTTCCCAACCCCCAAAATCGATCAAGACTTCAAAATAGATACTTGACATGTACTAGAAAAAGATACTCCTAATCAAGATCTATCATTATAGATATAGATGAGTCATTTTGGAGCATCCTGAAGGATTTTTGATGTTCTAGACGAAAATCAAATCACACCCAAAACCATAACCTGATCCTTCCCAACCCCCAAAATCGATCAAGACTTCAAAATAGATACTTGACATGTACTAGAAAAAGATACTCCTAATCAAGATCTATCATTATAGATATAGATGAGTCATTTTGGAGCATCCTGAAGGATTTTTGATGTTCTAGACTAAAATCAAATCACACCCAAAACCATCACCTGATCCTTCCCAACCCCCAAAATCGATCAAGACTTCAAAATAGATACTTGACATGTACTAGAAAAAGATACTCCTAATCAAGATCTATCATTATAGATATAGATGAGTCATTTTGGAGCATCCTGAAGGATTTTTGATGTTCTAGACGAAAATCAAATCACACCCAAAACCATCACCTGATCCTTCCCAACCCCCAAAATCGATCAAGACTTCAAAATAGATACTTGACATGTACTAGAAAAAGATACTCCTAATCAAGATCTATCATTATAGATATAGATGAGTCATTTTGGAGCATCCTGAAGGATTTTTGATGTTCTAGACGAAAATCAAATCACACCCAAAACCATCACCTGATCCTTCCCAACCCCCAAAATCGATCAAGACTTCAAAATAGATACTTGACATGTACTAGAAAAAGATACTCCTAATCAAGATATATCATTATAGATATAGATGAGTCATTTTGGAGCATCCTGAAGGATTTTTGATGTTCTAGACGAAAATCAAATCACACCCAAAACCATCACCTGATCCTTCCCAACCCCCAAAATCGATCAAGACTTCAAAATAGATACTTGACATGTACTAGAAAAAGATACTCCTAATAAAGATCTATCATTATAGATATAGATGAGTCATTTTGGAGCATCCTGAAGGATTTTTGATGTTCTAGACGAAAATCAAATCACACCCAAAACCATCACCTGATCCTTCCCAACCCCCAAAGTCGATCAAGACTTCAAAATAGATACTTGACATGTACTAGAAAAAGATACTCCTAATCAAGATCTATCATTATAGATATAGATGAGTCATTTTGGAGCATCCTGAAGGATTTTTGATGTTCTAGACGAAAATCAAATCACACCCAAAACCATCACCTGATCCTTCCCAACCCCCAAAATCGATCAAGACTTCAAAATAGATACTTGACATGTACTAGAAAAAGATACTCCTAATCAAGATCTATCATTATAGATATAGATGAGTCATTTTGGAGCATCCTGAAGGATTTTTGATGTTCTAGACGAAAATCAAATCACACCCAAAACCATCACCTGATCCTTCCCAACCCCCAAAATCGATCAAGACTTCAAAATAGATACTTGACATGTACTAGAAAAAGATACTCCTAATCAAGATCTATCATTATAGATATAGATGAGTCATTTTGGAGCATCCTGAAGGATTTTTGATGTTCTAGACGAAAATCAAATCACACCCAAAACCATCACCTGATCCTTCCCAACCCCCAAAATCGATCAAGACTTCAAAATAGATACTTGACATGTACTAGAAAAAGATACTCCTAATCAAGATCTATCATTATAGATATAGATGAGTCATTTTGGAGCATCCTGAAGGATTTTTGATGTTCTAGACGAAAATCAAATCACACCACAAAACCATCACCTGATCCTTCCCAACCCCCAAAATCGATCAAGACTTCAAAATAGATACTTGACATGTACTAGAAAAAGATACTCCTAATCAAGATCTATCATTATAGATATAGATGAGTCATTTTGGAGCATCCTGAAGGATTTTTGATGTTCTAGACGAAAATCAAATCACACCCAAAACCATCACCTGATCCTTCCCAACCCCCAAAATCGATCAAGACTTCAAAATAGATACTTGACATGTACTAGAAAAAGATACTCCTAATCAAGATCTATCATTATAGATATAGATGAGTCAGTTTGGAGCATCCTGAAGGATTTTTGATGTTCTAGACGAAAATCAAATCACACCCAAAACCATCACCTGATCCTTCCCAACCCCCAAAATCGATCAAGACTTCAAAATAGATACTTGACATGTACTAGAAAAAGATACTCCTAATCAAGATCTATCATTATAGATATAGATGAGTCATTTTGGAGCATCCTCAAGGATTTTTGATGTTCTAGACGAAAATCAAATCACACCCAAAACCATCACCTGATCCTTCCCAACCCCCCAAAATCGATCAAGACTTCAAAATAGATACTTGACATGTACTAGAAAAAGATACTCCTAATCAAGATCTATCATTATAGATATAGATGAGTCATTTTGGAGCATCCTGAAGGATTTTTTGATGTTCTAGACGAAAATCAAATCACACCCAAAACCATCACCTGATCCTTCCCAACCCCCAAAATCGATCAAGACTTCAAAATAGATACTTGACATATACTAGAAAAAGATACTCCTAATCAAGATCTATCATTATAGATATAGATGAGTCATTTTGGAGCATCCTGAAGGATTTTTGATGTTCTAGACGAAAATCAAATCACACCCAAAACCATCACCTGATCCTTCCCAACCCCCAAAATCGATCAAGACTTCAAAATAGATACTTGACATGTACTAGAAAAAGATACTCCTAATCAAGATCTATCATTATAGATATAGATGAGTCATTTTGGAGCATCCTCAAGGATTTTTGATGTTCTAGACGAAAATCAAATCACACCCAAAACCATCACCTGATCCTTCCCAACCCCCAAAATCGATCAAGACTTCAAAATAGATACTTGACATGTACTAGAAAAAGATACTCCTAATCAAGATCTATCATTATAGATATAGATGAGTCATTTTGGAGCATCCTGAAGGATTTTTGATGTTCTAGACGAAAATCAAATCACACCCAAAACCATCACCTGATCCTTCCCAACCCCCAAAATCGATCAAGACTTCAAAATAGATACTTGACATGTACTAGAAAAAGATACTCCTAATCAAGATCTATCATTATAGATATAGATGAGTCATTTTGGAGCATCCTGAAGGATTTTTGATGTTCTAGACGAAAATCAAATCACACCCAAAACCATCACCTGATCCTTCCCAACCCCAAAATCGATCAAGACTTCAAAATAGATACTTGACATGTACTAGAAAAAGATACTCCTAATCAAGATCTATCATTATAGATATAGATGAGTCATTTTGGAGCATCCTGAAGGATTTTTGATGTTCTAGACGAAAATCAAATCACACCCAAAACCATCACCTGATCCTTCCCAACCCCCAAAATCGATCAAGAGTTCAAAATAGATACTTGACATGTACTAGAAAAAGATACTCCTAATCAAGATCTATCATTATAGATATAGATGAGTCATTTTGGAGCATCCTGAAGGATTTTTGATGTTCTAGACGAAAATCAAATCACACCCAAAACCATCACCTGATCCTTCCCAACCCCAAAATCGATCAAGACTTCAAAATAGATACTTGACATGTACTAGAAAAAGATACTCCTAATCAAGATCTATCATTATAGATATAGATGAGTCATTTTGGAGCATCCTGAAGGATTTTTGATGTTCTAGACGAAAATCAAATCACACCCAAAACCATCACCTGATCCTTCCAAACCCCCAAAATCGATCAAGACTTCAAAATAGATACTTGACATGTACTAGAAAAAGATACTCCTAATCAAGATCTATCATTATAGATATAGATGAGTCATTTTGGAGCATCCTGAAGGATTTTTGATGTTCTAGACGAAAATCAAATCACACCCAAAACCATCACCTGATCCTTCCCAACCCCCAAAATCGATCAAGACTTCAAAATAGATACTTGGCATGTACTAGAAAAAGATACTCCTAATCAAGATCTATCATTATAGATATAGATGAGTCATTTTGGAGCATCCTGAAGGATTTTTGATGTTCTAGACGAAAATCAAATCACACCCAAAACCATCACCTGATCCTTCCCAACCCCCAAAATCGATCAAGACTTCAAAATAGATACTTGACATGTAAGAAAAAGATACTCCTAATCAAGATCTATCATTATAGATATAGATGAGTCATTTTGGAGCAACCTGAAGGATTTTTGATGTTCTAGACGAAAATCAAATCACACCCAAAACCATCACCTGATCCTTCCCAACCCCCAAAATCGATCAAGACTTCAAAATAGATACTTGACATGTACTAGAAAAAGATACTCCTAATCAAGATCTATCATTATAGATATAGATGAGTCATTTTGGAGCATCCTGAAGGATTTTTGATGTTCTAGACGAAAATCAAATCACACCCCAAAACCATCACCTGATCCTTCCCAACCCCCAAAATCGATCAAGACTTCAAAATAGATACTTGACATGTACTAGAAAAAGATACTCCTAATCAAGATCTATCATTATAGATATAGATGAGTCATTTTGGAGCATCCTGAAGGATTTTTGATGTTCTAGACGAAAATCAAATCACACCCAAAACCATCACCTGATCCTTCCCAACCCCCAAAATCGATCAAGACTTCAAAATAGATACTTGACATGTACTAGAAAAAGATACTCCTAATCAAGATCTATCATTATAGATATAGATGAGTCATTTTGGAGCATCCTGAAGGATTTTTGATGTTCTAGACGAAAATCAAATCACACCCAAAACCATCACCTGATCCTTCCCAACCCCCAAAATCGATCAAGACTTCAAAATAGATACTTGACATGTACTAGAAAAAGATACTCCTAATCAAGATCTATCATTATAGATATAGATGAGTCATTTTGGAGCATCCTGAAGGATTTTTGATGTTCTAGACGAAAATCAAATCACACCCAAAACCATCACCTGATCCTTCCCAACCCCCAAAATCGATCAAGACTTCAAAATAGATACTTGACATGTACTAGAAAAAGATACTCCTAATCAAGATCTATCATTATAGATATAGATGAGTCATTTTGGAGCATCCTGAAGGATTTTTGATGTTCTAGACGAAAATCAAATCACACCCAAAACCATCACCTGATCCTTCCCCCCCAAAATCGATCAAGACTTCAAAATAGATACTTGACATGTACTAGAAAAAGATACTCCTAATCAAGATCTATCATTATAGATATAGATGAGTCATTTTGGAGCATCCTGAAGGATTTTTGATGTTCTAGACGAAAATCAAATCACACCCAAAACCATCACCTGATCCTTCCCAACCCCCAAAATCGATCAAGACTTCAAAATAGATACTTGACATGTACTAGAAAAAGATACTCCTAATCAAGATCTATCATTATAGATATAGATGAGTCATTTTGGAGCATCCTGAAGGATTTTTGATGTTCTAGACGAAAATCAAATCACACCCAAAAACCATCACCTGATCCTTCCCAACCCCCAAAATCGATCAAGACTTCAAAATAGATACTTGACATGTACTAGAAAAAAGATACTCCTAATCAAGATCTATCATTATAGATATAGATGAGTCATTTTGGAGCATCCTGAAGGATTTTTGATGTTCTAGACGAAAATCAAATCACACCCAAAACCATCACCTGATCCTTCCCAACCCCCAAAATCGATCAAGACTTCAAAATAGATACTTGACATGTACTAGAAAAAGATACTCCTAATCAAGATCTATCATTATAGATATAGATGAGTCATTTTGGAGCATCCTGAAGGATTTTTGATGTTCTAGACGAAAATCAAATCACACCCAAAACCATCACCTGATCCTTCCCAACCCCCAAAATCGATCAAGACTTCAAAATAGATACTTGACATGTACTAGAAAAAGATACTCCTAATCAAGATCTATCATTATAGATATAGATGAGTCATTTTGGAGCATCCTGAAGGATTTTTGATGTTCTAGACGAAAATCAAATCACACCCAAAACCATCACCTGATCTTTCCCAACCCCCAAAATCGATCAAGACTTCAAAATAGATACTTGACATGTACTAGAAAAAGATACTCCTAATCAAGATCTATCATTATAGATATAGATGAGTCATTTTGGAGCATCCTGAAGGATTTTTGATGTTCTAGACGAAAATCAAATCACACCCAAAACCATCACCTGATCCTTCCCAACCCCCAAAATCGATCAAGACTTCAAAATAGATACTTGACATGTACTAGAAAAAGATACTCCTAATCAAGATCTATCATTATAGATATAGATGAGTCATTTTGGAGCATCCTGAAGGATTTTTGATGTTCTAGACGAAAATCAAATCACACCCAAAACCATCACCTGATCCTTCCCAACCCCCAAAATCGATCAAGACTTCAAAATAGATACTTGACATGTACTAGAAAAAGATACTCCTAATCAAGATCTATCATTATAGATATAGATGAGTCATTTTGGAGCATCCTGAAGGATATTTGATGTCTAGACGAAAATCAAATCACACCCAAAACCATCACCTGATCCTTCCCAACCCCCAAAATCGATCAAGACTTCAAAATAGATACTTGACATGTACTAGAAAAAGATACTCCTAATCAAGATCTATCATTATAGATATAGATGAGTCATTTTGGAGCATCCTGAAGGATTTTTGATGTTCTAGACGAAAATCAAATCACACCCAAAACCATCACCTGATCCTTCCCAACCCCCAAAATCGATCAAGACTTCAAAATAGATACTTGACATGTACTAGAAAAAGATACTCCTAATCAAGATCTATCATTATAGATATAGATGAGTCATTTTGGAGCATCCTGAAGGATTTTTGATGTTCTAGACGAAAATCAAATCACACCCAAAACCATCACCTGATCCTTCCCAACCCCCAAAATCGATCAAGACTTCAAAATAGATACTTGACATGTACTAGAAAAAGATACTCCTAATCAAGATCTATCATTATAGATATAGATGAGTCATTTTGGAGCATCCTGAAGGATTTTTGATGTTCTAGACGAAAATCAAATCACACCCAAAACCATCACCTGATCATTCCCAACCCCCAAAATCGATCAAGACTTCAAAGTAGATACTTGACATGTACTAGAAAAAGATACTCCTAATCAAGATCTATCATTATAGATATAGATGAGTCATTTTGGAGCATCCTGAAGGATTTTTGATGTTCTAGACGAAAATCAAATCACACCCAAAACCATCACCTGATCCTTCCCAACCCCCAAAATCGATCAAGACTTCAAAATAGATACTTGACATGTACTAGAAAAAGATACTCCTAATCAAGATCTATCATTATAGATATAGATGAGTCATTTTGAAGCATCCTGAAGGATTTTTGATGTTCTAGACGAAAATCAAATCACACCCAAAACCATCACCTGATCCTTCCCAACCCCCAAAATCGATCAAGACTTCAAAATAGATACTTGACATGTACTAGAAAAAGATACTCCTAATCAAGATCTATCATTATAGATATAGATGAGTCATTTTGGAGCATCCTGAAGGATTTTTGATGTTCTAGACGAAAATCAAATCACACCCAAAACCATCACCTGATCCATCCCAACCCCCAAAATCGATCAAGACTTCAAAATAGATACTTGACATGTACTAGAAAAAGATACTCCTCATCAAGATCTATCATTATAGATATAGATGAGTCATTTTGGAGCATCCTGAAGGATTTTTGATGTTCTAGACGAAAATCAAATCACACCCAAAACCATCACCTGATCCTTCCCAACCCCCAAAATCGATCAAGACTTCAAAATAGATACTTGACATGTACTAGAAAAAGATACTCCTAATCAAGATCTATCATTATAGATATAGATGAGTCATTTTGGAGCATCCTGAAGGATTTTTGATGTTCTAGACGAAAATCAAATCACACCCAAAACCATCACCTGATCCTTCCCAACCCCCAAAATCGATCAAGACTTCAAAATAGATACTTGACATGTACTAGAAAAAGATACTCCTAATCAAGATCTATCATTATAGATATAGATGAGTCATTTTGGAGCATCCTGAAGGATTTTTGATGTTCTAGACGAAAATCAAATCACACCCAAAACCATCACCTGATCCTTCCCAACCCCCAAAATCGATCAAGACTTCAAAATAGATACTTGACATGTACTAGAAAAAGATACTCCTAATCAAGATCTATCATTATAGATATAGATGAGTCATTTTGGAGCATCCTGAAGGATTTTTGATGTTCTAGACGAAAATCAAATCACACCCAAAACCATCACCTGATCCTTCCCAACCCCCAAAATCGATCAAGACTTCAAAATAGATACTTGACATGTACTAGAAAAAGATACTCCTAATCAAGATCTATCATTATAGATATAGATGAGTCATTTTGGAGCATCCTGAAGGATTTTTGATGTTCTAGACGAAAATCAAATCACACCCAAAACCATCACCTGATCCTTCCCAACCCCCAAAATCGATCAAGACTTCAAAATAGATACTTGACATGTACTAGAAAAAGATACTCCTAATCAAGATCTATCATTATAGATATAGATGAGTCATTTTGGAGCATCCTGAAGGATTTTTGATGTTCTAGACGAAAATCAAATCACACCCAAAACCATCACCTGATCCTTCCCAACCCCCAAAATCGATCAAGACTTCAAAATAGATACTTGACATGTACCAGAAAAAGATACTCCTAATCAAGATCTATCATTATAGATATAGATGAGTAATTTTGGAGCATCCTGAAGGATTTTTAATGTTCTAGACGAAAATCAAATCACACCCAAAACCATCACCTGATCCTTCCCAACCCCCAAAATCGATCAAGACTTCAAAATAGATACTTGACATGTACTAGAAAAAGATACTCCTAATCAAGATCTATCATTATAGATATAGATGAGTCATTTTGGAGCATCCTGAAAGATTTTTGATGTTCAAGACGAAAATCAAATCACACCCAAAACCATCACCTGATCCTTCCCAACCCCCAAAATCGATCAAGACTTCAAAATAGATACTTGACATGTACTGGAAAAAGATACTCCTAATCAAGATCTATCATTATAGATATAGATGAGTCATTTTGGAGCATCCTGAAGGATTTTTGATGTTCTAGACGAAAATCAAATCACACCCAAAACCATCACCTGATCCTTCCCAACCCCCAAAATCGATCAAGACTTCAAAATAGATACTTGACATGTACTAGAAAAAGATACTCCTAATCAAGATCTATCATTATAGATATAGATGAGTCATTTTGGAGCATCCTGAAGGATTTTTGATGTTCTAGACGAAAATCAAATCACACCCAAAACCATCACCTGATCCTTCCCAACCCCCAAAATCGATCAAGACTTCAAAATAGATACTTGACATGTACTAGAAAAAGATACTCCTAATCAAGATCTATCATTATAGATATAGATGAGTCATTTTGGAGCATCCTGAAGGATTTTTGATGTTCTAGACGAAAATCAAATCACACCCAAAACCATCACCTGATCCTTCCCAACCCCCAAAATCGATCAAGACTTCAAAATAGATACTTGACATGTACTAGAAAAAGATACTCCTAATCAAGATCTATAATTATAGATATAGATGAGTCATTTTGGAGCATCCTGAAGGATTTTTGATGTTCTAGACGAAAATCAAATCACACCCAAAACCATCACCTGATCCTTCCTAACCCCCAAAATCGATCAAGACTTCAAAAAAGATACTTGACATGTACTAGAAAAAGATACTCCTAATCAAGATCTATCATTATAGATATAGATGACTCATTTTGGAGCATCCTGAAGGATTTTTGATGTTCTAGACGAAAATCAAATCACACCCAAAACCATCACCTGATCCTTCCCAACCCCCAAAATCGATCAAGACTTCAAAATAGATACTTGACATGTACTAGAAAAAGATACTCCTAATCAAGATCTATCATTATAGATATAGATGAGTCATTTTGGAGCAT
Organism: Eupeodes corollae; assembly: GCF_945859685.1. Lineage (NCBI taxonomy): Eukaryota > Metazoa > Arthropoda > Insecta > Diptera > Syrphidae > Eupeodes > Eupeodes corollae. Next base: position 11,776 of record NW_026605804.1, read on the forward strand.
CCTGAAGGATTTTTGATGTTCTAGACGAAAATCAAATCACACCCAAAACCATCACCTGATCCTTCCCAACCCCCAAAATCGATCAAGACTTCAAAATAGATACTTGACATGTACTAGAAAAAGATACTCCTAATCAAGATCTATCATTATAGATATAGATGAGTCATTTTGGAGCATCCTGAAGGATTTTTGATGTTCTAGACGAAAATCAAATCACACCCAAAACCATCACCTGATCCTTCCCAACCCCCAAAATCGATCAAGACTTCAAAATAGATACTTGACATGTACTAGAAAAAGATACTCCTAATCAAGATCTATCATTATAGATATAGATGAGTCATTTTGGAGCATCCTGAAGGATTTTTGATGTTCTAGACGAAAATCAAATCAACCCAAAACCATCACCTGATCCTTCCCAACCCCCAAAATCGATCAAGACTTCAAAATAGATACTTGACATGTACTAGAAAAAGATACTCCTAATCAAGATCTATCATTATAGATATAGATGAGTCATTTTGGAGCATCCTGAAGGATTTTTGATGTTCTAGACGAAAATCAAATCACACCCAAAACCATCACCTGATCCTTCCCAACCCCCAAAATCGATCAAGACTTTAAAATAGATACTTGACATGTACTAGAAAAAGATACTCCTAATCAAGATCTATCATTATAGATATAGATGAGTCATTTTGGAGCATCCTGAAGGATTTTTGATGTTCTAGACGAAAATCAAATCACACCCAAAACCATCACCTGATCCTTCCCAACCCCCAAAATCGATCAAGACTTCAAAATAGATACTTGACATGTACTAGAAAAATATACTCCTAATCAAGATCTATCATTATAGATATAGATGAGTCATTTTGGAGCATCGTGAAGGATTTTTGATGTTCTAGACGAAAATCAAATCACACCCAAAACCATCACCTGATCCTTCCCAACCCCCAAAATCGATCAAGACTTCAAAATACATACTTGACATGTGCTAGAAAAAGATACTCCTAATCAAGATCTATCATTATAGATATAGATGAGTCATTTTGGAGCATCCTGAAGGATTTTTGATGTTCTAGACGAAAATCAAATCACACCCAAAACCATCACCTGATCCTTCCCAACCCCCAAAATCGATCAAGACTTCAAAATAGATACTTGACATGTACTAGAAAAAGATACTCCTAATCAAGATCTATCATTATAGATATAGATGAGTCATTTTGGAGCATCCTGAAGGATTTTTGATGTTCTAGACGAAAATCAAATTACACCCAAAACCATCACCTGATCCTTCCCAACCCCCAAAATCGATCAAGACTTCAAAATAAATACTTGACATGTACTAGAAAAAGATACTCTTAATCAAGATCTATCATTATAGATATAGATGAGTCATTTTGGAGCATAATGAAGGATTTTTGATGTTCTAGACGAAAATCAAATCACACCCAAAACCATCACCTGATCCTTCCCAACCCCCAAAATCGATCAAGACTTCAAAATAGATACTTGACATGTACTAGAAAAAGATACTCCTAATCAAGATCTATCATTATAGATATAGATGAGTCATTTTGGAGCATCCTGAAGGATTTTTGATGTTCTAGACGAAAATCAAATCACACCCAAAACCATCACCTGATCCTTCCCAACCCCCAAAATCGATCAAGACTTCAAAATAGGTACTTGACATGTACTAGAAAAAGATACTCCTAATCAAGATCTATCATTATAGATATAGATGAGTCATTTTGGAGTATCCTGAAGGATTTTTGATGTTCTAGACGAAAATCAAATCACACCCAAAACCATCACCTGATCCTTCCCAACCCCCAAAATCGATCAAGACTTCAAAATAGATACTTGACATGTACTAGAAAAAGATACTCCTAATCAAGATCTATCATTATAGATATAGATGAGTCATTTTGGAGCATCCTGAAGGATTTTTGATGTTCTAGACGAAAATCAAATCACACCCAAAACCATCACCTGATCCTTCCCAACCCCCAAAATCGATCAAGACTTCAAAATAGATACTTGACATGTACTAGAAAAAGATACTCCTAATCAAGATCTATCATTATAGATATAGATGAGTCATTTTGGAGCATCCTGAAGGATTTTTGATGTTCTAGACGAAAATCAAATCACACCCAAAACCATCACCTGATCCTTCCCAACCACCAAAATCGATCAAGACTTCAAAATAGATACTTGACATGTACTAGAAAAAGATACTCCTAATCAAGATCTATCATTATAGATATAGATGAGTCATTTTGGAGCATCCTGAAGGATTTTTGATGTTCTAGACGAAAATCAAATCACACCCAAAACCATCACCTGATCCTTCCCAACCCCCAAAATCGATCAAGACTTCAAAATAGATACTTGACATGTACTAGAAAAAGATACTCCTAATCAAGATCTATCATTATAGATATAGATGAGTCATTTTGGAGCATCCTGAAGGATTTTTGATGTTCTAGACGAAAATCAAATCACACCCAAAACCATCACCTGATCCTTCCCAACCCCCAAAATCGATCAAGACTTCAAAATAGATACTTGACATGTACTCGAAAAAGATACCCCTAATCAAGATCTATCATTATAGATATAGATGAGTCATTTTGGAGCATCCTGAAGGATTTTTGATGTTCTAGACGAAAATCAAATCACACCCAAAACCATCGCCTGATCCTTCCCAACCCCCAAAATCGATCAAGACTTCAAAATAGATACTTGACATGTACTAGAAAAAGATACTCCTAATCAAGATCTATCATTATAGATATAGATGAGTCATTTTGGAGCATCCTGAAGGATTTTTGATGTTCTAGACGAAAATCAAATCACACCCAAAACCATCACCTGATCCTTCCCAACCCCCAAAATCGATCAAGACTTCAAAATAGATACTTGACATGTACTAGAAAAAGATACTCCTAATCAAGATCTATCATTATAGATATAGATGAGTCATTTTGGAGCATCCTGAAGGATTTTTGATGTTCTAGACGAAAATCAAATCACACCCAAAACCATCACCTGATCCTTCCCAACCCCCAAAATCGATCAAGACTTCAAAATAGATACTTGACATGTACTAGAAAAAGATACTCCTAATCAAGATCTATCATTATAGATATAGATGAGTCATTTTGGAGCATCCTGAAGGATTTTTGATGTTCTAGACGAAAATCAAATCACACCCAAAACCATCACCTGATCCTTCCCAACCCCCAAAATCGATCAAGACTTCAAAATAGATACTTGACATGTACTAGAAAAAGATACTCCTAATCAAGATCTATCATTATAGATATAGATGAGTCATTTTGGAGCATCCTGAAGGATTTTTGATGTTCTAGACGAAAATCAAATCACACCCAAAACCATCACCTGATCCTTCCCAACCCCCAAAATCGATCAAGACTTCAAAATAGATACTTGACATGTACTAGAAAAAGATACTCCTAATCAAGATCTATCATTATAGATATAGATGAGTCATTTTGGAGAATCCTGAAGGATTTTTGATGTTCTAGACGAAAATCAAATCACACCCAAAACCATCACCTGATCCTTCCCAACCCCCAAAATCGATCAAGACTTCAAAATAGATACTTGACATGTACTAGAAAAAGATACTCCTAATCAAGATCTATCATTATAGATATAGATGAGTCATTTTGGAGCATCCTGAAGGATTTTTGATGTTCTAGACGAAAATCAAATCACACCCAAAACCATCACCTGATCCTTCCCAACCCCCAAAATCGATCAAGACTTCAAAATAGATACTTGACATGTACTAGAAAAAGATACTCCTAATCAAGATCTATCATTATAGATATAGATGAGTCATTTTGGAGCATCCTGAAGGGTTTTTGATGTTCTAGACGAAAATCAAATCACACCCAAAACCATCACCTGATCCTTCCCAACCCCCAAAATCGATCAAGACTTCAAAATAGATACTTGACATGTACTAGAAAAAGATACTCCTAATCAAGATCTATCATTATAGATATAGATGAGTCATTTTGGAGCATCCTGAAGGATTTTTGATGTTCTAGACGAAAATCAAATCACACCCAAAACCATCACCTGATCCTTCCCAACCCCCAAAATCGATCAAGACTTCAAAATAGATACTTGACATGTACTAGAAAAAGATACTCCTAATCAAGATCTATCATTATAGATATAGATGAGTCATTTTGGAGCATAATGAAGGATTTTTGATGTTCTAGACGAAAATCAAATCACACCCAAAACCATCACCTGATCCTTCCCAACCCCCAAAATCGATCAAGACTTCAAAATAGATACTTGACATGTACTAGAAAAAGATACTCCTAATCAAGATCTATCATTATAGATATAGATGAGTCATTTTGGAGCATCCTGAAGGATTTTTGATGTTCTAGACGAAAATCAAATCACACCCAAAACCATCACCTGATCCTTCCCAACCCCCAAAATCGATCAAGACTTCAAAATAGGTACTTGACATGTACTAGAAAAAGATACTCCTAATCAAGATCTATCATTATAGATATAGATGAGTCATTTTGGAGTATCCTGAAGGATTTTTGATGTTCTAGACGAAAATCAAATCACACCCAAAACCATCACCTGATCCTTCCCAACCCCCAAAATCGATCAAGACTTCAAAATAGATACTTGACATGTACTAGAAAAAGATACTCCTAATCAAGATCTATCATTATAGATATAGATGAGTCATTTTGGAGCATCCTGAAGGATTTTTGATGTTCTAGACGAAAATCAAATCACACCCAAAACCATCACCTGATCCTTCCCAACCCCCAAAATCGATCAAGACTTCAAAATAGATACTTGACATGTACTAGAAAAAGATACTCCTAATCAAGATCTATCATTATAGATATAGATGAGTCATTTTGGAGCATCCTGAAGGATTTTTGATGTTCTAGACGAAAATCAAATCACACCCAAAACCATCACCTGATCCTTCCCAACCACCAAAATCGATCAAGACTTCAAAATAGATACTTGACATGTACTAGAAAAAGATACTCCTAATCAAGATCTATCATTATAGATATAGATGAGTCATTTTGGAGCATCCTGAAGGATTTTTGATGTTCTAGACGAAAATCAAATCACACCCAAAACCATCACCTGATCCTTCCCAACCCCCAAAATCGATCAAGACTTCAAAATAGATACTTGACATGTACTAGAAAAAGATACTCCTAATCAAGATCTATCATTATAGATATAGATGAGTCATTTTGGAGCATCCTGAAGGATTTTTGATGTTCTAGACGAAAATCAAATCACACCCAAAACCATCACCTGATCCTTCCCAACCCCCAAAATCGATCAAGACTTCAAAATAGATACTTGACATGTACTCGAAAAAGATACCCCTAATCAAGATCTATCATTATAGATATAGATGAGTCATTTTGGAGCATCCTGAAGGATTTTTGATGTTCTAGACGAAAATCAAATCACACCCAAAACCATCGCCTGATCCTTCCCAACCCCCAAAATCGATCAAGACTTCAAAATAGATACTTGACATGTACTAGAAAAAGATACTCCTAATCAAGATCTATCATTATAGATATAGATGAGTCATTTTGGAGCATCCTGAAGGATTTTTGATGTTCTAGACGAAAATCAAATCACACCCAAAACCATCACCTGATCCTTCCCAACCCCCAAAATCGATCAAGACTTCAAAATAGATACTTGACATGTACTAGAAAAAGATACTCCTAATCAAGATCTATCATTATAGATATAGATGAGTCATTTTGGAGCATCCTGAAGGATTTTTGATGTTCTAGACGAAAATCAAATCACACCCAAAACCATCACCTGATCCTTCCCAACCCCCAAAATCGATCAAGACTTCAAAATAGATACTTGACATGTACTAGAAAAAGATACTCCTAATCAAGATCTATCATTATAGATATAGATGAGTCATTTTGGAGCATCCTGAAGGATTTTTGATGTTCTAGACGAAAATCAAATCACACCCAAAACCATCACCTGATCCTTCCCAACCCCCAAAATCGATCAAGACTTCAAAATAGATACTTGACATGTACTAGAAAAAGATACTCCTAATCAAGATCTATCATTATAGATATAGATGAGTCATTTTGGAGCATCCTGAAGGATTTTTGATGTTCTAGACGAAAATCAAATCACACCCAAAACCATCACCTGATCCTTCCCAACCCCCAAAATCGATCAAGACTTCAAAATAGATACTTGACATGTACTAGAAAAAGATACTCCTAATCAAGATCTATCATTATAGATATAGATGAGTCATTTTGGAGAATCCTGAAGGATTTTTGATGTTCTAGACGAAAATCAAATCACACCCAAAACCATCACCTGATCCTTCCCAACCCCCAAAATCGATCAAGACTTCAAAATAGATACTTGACATGTACTAGAAAAAGATACTCCTAATCAAGATCTATCATTATAGATATAGATGAGTCATTTTGGAGCATCCTGAAGGATTTTTGATGTTCTAGACGAAAATCAAATCACACCCAAAACCATCACCTGATCCTTCCCAACCCCCAAAATCGATCAAGACTTCAAAATAGATACTTGACATGTACTAGAAAAAGATACTCCTAATCAAGATCTATCATTATAGATATAGATGAGTCATTTTGGAGCATCCTGAAGGGTTTTTGATGTTCTAGACGAAAATCAAATCACACCCAAAACCATCACCTGATCCTTCCCAACCCCCAAAATCGATCAAGACTTCAAAATAGATACTTGACATGTACTAGAAAAAGATACTCCTAATCAAGATCTATCATTATAGATATAGATGAGTCATTTTGGAGCATCCTGAAGGATTTTTGATGTTCTAGACGAAAATCAAATCACACCCAAAACCATCACCTGATCCTTCCCAACCCCCAAAATCGATCAAGACTTCAAAATAGATACTTGACATGTACTAGAAAAAGATACTCCTAATCAAGATCTATCATTATAGATATAGATGAGTCATTTTGGAGCATCCTGAAGGATTTTTGATGTTCTAGACGAAAATCAAATCACACCCAAAACCATCACCTGATCCTTCCCAACCCCCAAAATCGATCAAGACTTCAAAATAGATACTTGACATGTACTAGAAAAAGATACTCCTAATCAAGATCTATCATTATAGATATAGATGAGTCATTTTGGAGCATCCTGAAGGATTTTTGATGTTCTAGACGAAAATCAAATCACACCCAAAACCATCACCTGATCCTTCCCAACCCCCAAAATCGATCAAGACTTCAAAATAGATACTTGACATGTACTAGAAAAAGATGCTCCTAATCAAGATCTATCATTATAGATATAGATGAGTCATTTTGGAGCATCCTGAAGGATTTTTGATGTTCTAGACGAAAATCAAATCACACCCAAAACCATCACCTGATCCTTCCCAACCCCCAAAATCGATCAAGACTTCAAAATAGATACTTGACATGTACTAGAAAAAGATACTCCTAATCAAGATCTATCATTATAGATATAGATGAGTCATTTTGGAGCATCCTGAAGGATTTTTGATGTTCTAGACGAAAATCAAATCACACCCAAAACCATCACCTGATCCTTCCCAACCCCCAAAATCGATCAAGACTTCAAAATAGATACTTGACATTTACTAGAAAAAGATACTCCTAATCAAGATCTATCATTATAGATATAGATGAGTCATTTTGGAGCATCCTGAAGGATTTTTGATGTTCTAGACGAAAATCAAATCACACCCAAAACCATCACCTGATCCTTCCCAACCCCCAAAATCGATCAAGACTTCAAAATAGATACTTGACATGTACTAGAAAAAGATACTCCTAATCAAGATCTATCATTATAGATATAGATGAGTCATTTTGGAGCATCCTGAAGGATTTTTGATGTTCTAGACGAAAATCAAATCACACCCAAAACCATCACCTGATCCTTCCCAACCCCCAAAATCGATCAAGACTTCAAAATAGATACTTGACATGTACTAGAAAAAGATACTCCTAATCAAGATCTATCATTATAGATATAGATGAGTCATTTTGGAGCATCCTGAAGGATTTTTGATGTTCTAGACGAAAATCAAATCACACCCAAAACCATCACCTGATCCTTCCCAACCCCCAAAATCGATCAAGACTTCAAAATAGATACTTGACATGTACTAGAAAAAGATACTCCTAATCAAGATCTATCATTATAGATATAGATGAGTCATTTTGGAGCATCCTGAAGGATTTTTGATGTTCTAGACGAAAATCAAATCACACCCAAAACCATCACCTGATCCTTCCCAACCCCCAAAATCGATCAAGACTTCAAAATAGATACTTGACATGTACTAGAAAAAGATACTCCTAATCAAGATCTATCATTATAGATATAGATGAGTCATTTTGGAGCATCCTGAAGGATTTTTGATGTTCTAGACGAAAATAAAATCACACCCAAAACCATCACCTGATCCTTCCCAACCCCCAAAATCGATCAAGACTTCAAAATAGATACTTGACATGTACTAGAAAAAGATACTCCTAATCAAGATCTATCATTATAGATATAGATGAGTCATTTTGGAGCATCCTGAAGGATTTTTGATGTTCTAGACGAAAATCAAATCACACCCAAAACCATCACCTGATCCTTCCCAACCCCCAAAATCGATCAAGACTTCAAAATAGATACTTGACATGTACTAGAAAAAGATACTCCTAATCAAGATCTATCATTATAGATATAGATGAGTCATTTTGGAGCATCCTGAAGGATTTTTGATGTTCTAGACGAAAATCAAATCACACCCAAAACCATCACCTGATCCTTCCCAACCCCCAAAATCGATCAAGACTTCAAAATAGATACTTGACATGTACTAGAAAAAGATACTCCTAATCAAGATCTATCATTATAGATATAGATGAGTCATTTTGGAGCATCCTGAAGGATTTTTGATGTTCTAGACGAAAATCAAATCACACCCAAAACCATCACCTGATCCTTCCCAACCCCCAAAATCGATCAAGACTTTAAAATAGATACTTGACATGTACTAGAAAAAGATACTCCTAATCAAGATCTATCATTATAGATATAGATGAGTCATTTTGGAGCATCCTGAAGGATTTTTGATGTTCTAGACGAAAATCAAATCACACCCAAAACCATCACCTGATCCTTCCCAACCCCCAAAATCGATCAAGACTTCAAAATAGATACTTGACATGTACTAGAAAAAGATACTCCTAATCAAGATCTATCATTATAGATATAGATGAGTCATTTTGGAGCATCCTGAAGGATTTTTGATGTTCTAGACGAAAATCAAATCACACCCAAAACCATCACCTGATCCTTTCCAACCCCCAAAATCGATCAAGACTTCAAAATAGATACTTGACATGTACTAGAAAAAGATACTCCTAATCAAGATCTATCATTATAGATATAGATGAGTCATTTTGGAGCATCCTGAAGGATTTTTGATGTTCTAGACGAAAATCAAATCACACCCAAAACCATCACCTGATCCTTCCCAACCCCCAAAATCGATCAAGACTTCAAAATAGATACTTGACATGTATTAGAAAAAGATACTCCTAATCAAGATCTATCATTATAGATATAGATGAGTCATTTTGGAGCATCCTGAAGGATTTTTGATGTTCTAGACGAAAATCAAATCACACCCAAAACCATCACCTGATCCTTCCCAACCCCCAAAATCGATCAAGACTTCAAAATAGATACTTGACATTTACTAGAAAAAGATACTCCTAATCAAGATCTATCATTATAGATATAGATGAGTCATTTTGGAGCATCCTGAAGGATTTTTGATGTTCTAGACGAAAATCAAATCACACCCAAAACCATCACCTGATCCTTCCCAACCCCCAAAATCGATCAAGACTTCAAAATAGATACTTGACATCTACTAGAAAAAGATACTCCTAATCAAGATCTATCATTATAGATATAGATGAGTCATTTTGGAGCATCCTGAAGGATTTTTGATGTTCTAGACGAAAATCAAATCACACCCAAAACCATCACCTGATCCTTTCCAACCCCCAAAATCAATCAAGACTTCAAAATAGATACTTGACATGTACTAGAAAAAGATACTCCTAATCAAGATCTATCATTATAGATATAGATGAGTCATTTTGGAGCATCCTGAAGGATTTTTGATGTTCTAGACGAAAATCAAATCACACCCAAAACCATCACCTGATCCTTCCCAACCCCCAAAATCGATCAAGACTTCAAAATAGATACTTGACATGTACTAGAAAAAGATACTCCTAATCAAGATCTATCATTATAGATATAGATGAGTCATTTTGGAGCATCCTGAAGGATTTTTGATGTTCTAGACGAAAATCAAATCACACCCAAAACCATCACCTGATCCTTCCCAACCCCCAAAATCGATCAAAACTTCAAAATAGATACTTGACATGTAGTAGAAAAAGATACTCCTAATCAAGATCTATCATTATAGATATAGATGAGTCATTTTGGAGCATCCTGAAGGATTTTTGATGTTCTAGACGAAAATAAAATCACACCCAAAACCATCACCTGATCCTTCCCAACCCCCAAAATCGATCAAGACTTCAAAAAAGATACTTGAGATGTACTAGAAAAAGATACTCCCTAATCAAGATCTATCATTATAGATATAGATGAGTCATTTTGGAGCATCCTGAAGGATTTTTGATGTTCTAGACGAAAATCAAATCACACCCAAAACCATCACCTGATCCTTCCCAACCCCCAAAATCGATCAAGACTTCAAAATAGATACTTGACATGTACTAGAAAAAGATACTCCTAATCAAGATCTATCATTATAGATATAGATGAGTCATTTTGGAGCATCCTGAAGGATTTTTGATGTTCTAGACGAAAATCAAATCACACCCAAAACCATCACCTGATCCTTCCCAACCCCAAAATCGATCAAGACTTCAAAATAGATACTTGACATGTACTAGAAAAAGATACTCCTAATCAAGATCTATCATTATAGATATAGATGAGTCATTTTGGAGCATCCTGAAGGATTTTTGATGTTCTAGACGAAAATCAAATCACACCCAAAACCATCACCTGATCCTTCCCAACCCCCAAAATCGATCAAGACTTTAAAATAGATACTTGACATGTACTAGAAAAAGATACTCCTAATCAAGATCTATCATTATAGATATATGTGAGTCATTTTGGAGCATCTTGAAGGATTTTTGATGTTCTAGACGAAAATCAAATCACACCCAAAACCATCACCTGATCCTTCCCAACCCCCAAAAATCGATCAAGACTTCAAAATAGATACTTGACATGTACTAGAAAAAGATACTCCTAATCAAGATCTATCATTATAGATATAGATGAGTCATTTTGGAGCATCATGAAGGATTTTTTGATGTTCTAGACGAAAATCAAATCACACCCAAAACCATCACCCTGATCCTTCCCAACCCCCAAAATCGATCAAGACTTCAAAATAGATACTTGACATGTACTAGAAAAAGATACTCCTAATCAAGATCTATCATTATAGATATAGAGAGTCATTTTGGAGCATCCTGAAGGATTTTTGATGTTCTAGACGAAAATCAAATCACACCCAAAACCATCACCTGATCCTTCCCAACCCCCAAAATCGATCAAGACTTCAAAATAGATACTTGACATGTACTAGAAAAAGATACTCCTAATCAAGATCTATCATTATAGATATAGATGAGTCATTTTGGAGCATCCTGAAGGATTTTTTGATGTTCTAGACGAAAATCAAATCACACCCAAAACCATCACCTGATCCTTCCCAACCCCCAAAATCGATCAAGACTTCAAAATAGATACTTGACATGTACTAGAAAAAGATACTCCTAATCAAGATCTATCATTATAGATATAGATGAGTCATTTTGGAGCATCCTGAAGGATTTTTGATGTTCTAGACGAAAATCAAATCACACCCCAAAACCATCACCTGATCCTTCCCAACCCCCCAAAAATCGATCAAGACTTCAAAATTGATACTTGAACATGTACTAGAAAAAGATACTCCTAATCAAGATCTATCATTATAGATATAGATGAGTCATTTTGGAGCATCCTGAAGGATTTTTGATGTTCTAGACGAAAATCAAATCACACCCAAAACCATCACCTGATCCTTCCCAACCCCCAAAATCGATCAAGACTTCAAATAGATTACTTGACATGTACTAGAAAAAGATACTCCTAATCAAGATCTATCTTGTTAGATATAGATGAGTCATTTTGGAGCATCCTGAAGGATTTTTGATGTTCTAGACGAAAATCAAATCACACCCAAAACCATCACCTGATCCTTTCCAACCCCCAAAATCGATCAAGACTTCAAAATAGATACTTGACAATGTACTAGAAAAAGATACTCCTAATCAAGATCTATCATTATAGATATAGATGAGTCATTTTGGAGCATCCTGAAGGATTTTTGATTGTTCTAGACGAAAATCAAATCACACCCAAAACCATCACCTGATCCTTCCCAACCCCCAAAATCGATCAAGACTTCAAAATAGATAGTTGACATGTACTAGAAAAAGATACTCCTAATCAAGATCTATCATTATAGATATAGATGAGTCATTTTGGAGCATCCTGAAGGATTTTTGATGTTCAAGACGAAAATCAAATCACACCCAAAACCATCACCTGATCCTTCCCAACCCCCAAAATCGATCAAGACTTCAAATAGATACTTTGACATGTACTAGAAAAAGATACTCCTAATCAAGATCTATCATTATAGATATAGATGAGTCATTTTGGAGCATCCTGAAGGATTTTTGATGTTCTAGACGAAAATCAAATCACACCCAAAACCATCACCTGATCCTTCCCAACCCCCAAAATCGATCAAGACTTCAAAATAGATACTTGACATGTACTAGAAAAAGATACTCCTAATCAAGATCTATCATTATAGATATAGATGAGTCATTTTGGAGCATCCTGAAGGATTTTTGATGTTCTAGACGAAAATCAAATCACACCCAAAACCATCACCTGATCCTTCCCAACCCCCAAAATCGATCAAGACTTCAAAATAGATACTTGACATGTACTAGAAAAAGATACTCCTAATCAAGATCTATCATTATAGATATAGATGAGTCATTTTGGAGCATCCTGAAGGATTTTTGATGTTCTAGACGAAAATCAAATCACACCCAAAACCATTACTGATCCTTCCCAACCCCAAAATCGATCAAGACTTCAAAATAGATACTTGACATGTACCAGAAAAAGATACTCCTAATCAAGATCTATCATTATAGATATAGATGAGTCATTTTGGAGCATCCTGAAGGATTTTTGATGTTCTAGACGAAATCAAATCACACCCAAAACCATCACCTGATCCTTCCCACCCCCAAAATCGATCAAGACTTCAAAATAGATACTTGACATGTACTTGAAAAAGATACTCCTAATCAAGATCTATCATTATAGATATAGATGAGTCATTTGGAGCATCCTGAAGGATTTTTGATGTTCTAGACGAAAATCAAATCACACCCAAAACCATCACCTGATCCTTCCCAACCCCCAAAATCGATCAAGACTTCAAAATAGATACTTGACATGTACTAGAAAAAGATACTCCTAATCAAGAATCTATCATTATAGATATAGATGAGTCATTTTGGAGCATCCTGAAGGATTTTTGATGTTCTAGACGAAATCAAATCACACCCAAAACCATCACTGATCCTTCCCAACCCCCAAAATCGATCAAGACTTCAAAATAGATACTTGACATGTACTAGAAAAAGATACTCCTAATCAAGATCTATCATTATAGATATAGATGAGTCATTTTGGAGCATCTGAAGGATTTTTGATGTTCTAGACGAAAATCAAATCACACCCAAAACCATCACCTGATCCTTCCCAACCCCCAAAATCGATCAAGACTTCAAAATAGATACTTGACATGTACTAGAAAAAGATACTCCTAATCAAGATCTATCATTATAGATATAGATGAGTCATTTTGGAGCATCCTGAAGGATTTTTGATGTTCTAGACGAAAATCAAATGCACACCCAAAACCATCACCTGATCCTTCCAACCCCCAAAATCGATCAAGACTTCAAAATAGATACTTGACATGTTCTAGAAAAAGATACTCCTAATCAAGATCTATCATTATAGATATAGATGAGTCATTTTGGAGCATCCTGAAGGATTTTTGATGTTCTAGACGAAAATCAAATCACACCCAAAACCATCACCTGATCCTTCCCAACCCCCAAAATCGATCAAGACTTCAAAATAGATTACTTGACATGTACTAGAAAAAGATACTCCTAATCAAGATCTAATCATTATAGATATAGATAAGTCATTTTGGAGCATCCTGAAGGATTTTTGATGTTCTAGACGAAAATCAAATCACACCCAAAACCATCACCTGATCCTTCCCAACCCCCAAAATCGATCAAGACTTCAAATAGATACTTGACATGTACTAGAAAAAGATACTCCTAATCAAGATCTATCATTATAGATATAGATGAGTCATTTTGGAGCATCCTGAAGGATTTTTGATGTTCTAGACGAAAATCAAATCACACCCAAACCATCACCTGATCTTCCCAACCCCCAAAATCGATCAAGACTTCAAAATAGATACTTGACATGTACTAGAAAAAGATACTCCTAATCAAGATCTATCATTATAGATATAGATGAGTCATTTTGGAGCATCCTGAAGGATTTTTGATGTTCTAGACGAAAATCAAATCACACCCAAAACCATCACCTGATCCTTCCCCAACCCCCAAAATCGATCAAGACTTCAAAATAGATACTTGACATGTACTAGAAAAAGATACTCCTAATCAAGATCTATCATTATAGATATAGATGAGTCATTTTGGAGCATCCTGAAGGATTTTTGATGTTCTAGACGAAAATCAAATCACACCCAAAACCATCACCTGATCCTTCCCAACCCCCAAAATCGATTAAGACTTCAAAATAGATACTTGACATGTACTAGAAAAAGATACTCCTAATTAAGATCTATCATTATAGATATAGATGAGTCATTTTGGAGCATCCTGAAGGATTTTTGATGTTCTAGACGAAAATCAAATCACACCCAAAACCATCACCTGATCCTTCCCAACCCCAAAATCGATCAAGACTTCAAAATAGATACTTGACATGTACTAGAAAAAGAGACTCCTAATCAAGATCTATCATTATAGATATAGATGAGTCATTTTGGAGCATCCTGAAGGATTTTTGATGTTCTAGACGAAAATCAAATCACACCCAAAACCATCACCTGATCCTTCCCAACCCCCAAAATCGATCAAGACTTCAAAATAGATACTTGACATGTACTAGAAAAAGATACTCCTAATCAAGATCTATCATTATAGATATAGATGAGTCATTTTGGAGCATCCTGAAGGATTTTTGATGTTCTAGACGAAAATCAAATCACACCCAAACCATCACCTGATCCTTCCCAACCCCAAAATCGATCAAGACTTCAAAATAGATACTTGACATGTACTAGAAAAAGATA
The DNA here is from genome assembly GCF_945859685.1 of Eupeodes corollae. NCBI lineage: Eukaryota > Metazoa > Arthropoda > Insecta > Diptera > Syrphidae > Eupeodes > Eupeodes corollae. The sequence continues at coordinate 27,476 of NW_026605804.1, forward strand.
CTCCTAATCAAGATCTATCATTATAGATATAGATGAGTCATTTTGGAGCATCCTGAAGGATTTTTGATGTTCTAGACGAAATCAAATCACACCCAAAACCATCACCTGATCCTTCCCAACCCCCAAAATCGATCAAGACTTCAAAATAGATACTTGACATGTACTAGAAAAAGATACTCCTAATCAAGATCTATCATTATAGATATAGATGAGTCATTTTGGAGCATCCTGAAGGATTTTTGATGTTCTAGACGAAAATCAAATCACACCCAAAACCATCACCTGACCCTTCCCAACCCCCAAAATCGATCAAGACTTCAAAATAGATACTTGACATGTACTAGAAAAAGAATACTCCTAATCAAGATCTATCATTATAGATATAGATGAGTCATTTTGGAGCATCCTGAAGGGTTTTTGATGTTCTAGACGAAATCAAATCACACCCAAAACCATCACCTGATCCTTCCCAACCCCCAAAATCGATCAAGACTTCAAATAGATACTTGACATGTACTAGAAAAAGATACTCCTAATCAAGATCTATCATTATAGATATAGATGAGTCATTTTGGAGCATCCTGAAGGATTTTGATGTTCTAGACGAAAATCAAATCACACCCAAAACCATCACCTGATCCTTCCCAACCCCCAAAATGCGATCAAGACTTCAAAATAGATACTTGACATGTACTAGAAAAAGATACTCCTAATCAAGATCTATCATTATAGATATAGATGAGTCATTTTGGAGCATCTGAAGGATTTTTGATGTTCTAGACGAAAATCAAATCACACCCAAAACCATCACCTGATCCTTCCCAACCCCCAAAATCGATCAAGACTTCAAAATAGATACTTGACATGTACTAGAAAAAGATACTCCTAATCAAGATCTATCATTATAGATATAGATGAGTCATTTTGGAGCATCCTGAAGGATTTTTGATGTTCTAGACGAAAATCAAATCACACCCAAAACCATCACCTGATCCTTCCCAACCCCCAAAATCGATCAAGACTTCAAAATAGATACTTGACATGTACTAGAAAAAGATACTCCTAATCAAGATCTATCATTATAGATATAGATGAGTCATTTTGGAGCATCCTGAAGGATTTTTGATGTTCTAGACGAAAATCAAATCACACCCAAAACCATCACCTGATCCTTCCCAACCCCCAAAATCGATCAAGACTTCAAAATAGATACTTGACATGTACTAGAAAAAGATACTCCTAATCAAGATCTATCCTTATAGATATAGATGAGTCATTTTGGAGCATCCTGAAGGATTTTTGATGTTCTAGACGAAAATCAAATCACACCCAAAACCATCACCTGATTCCTTCCCAAACCCCCCAAAATCGATCAAGACTTCAAAATAGATACTTGACATGTACTAGAAAAAGATACTCCTAATCAAGATCTATCATTATAGATATAGATGAGTCCATTTTGGAGCATCCTGAAGGATTTTTGATGTTCTAGACGAAAATCAAATCACACCCAAAACCATCACCTGATCCTTCCCAACCCCCAAAATCGATCAAGACTTCAAATAGATACTTGACATGTACAAGAAAAAGATACTCCTAATCAAGATCTATCATTATAGATATAGATGAGTCATTTTGAGCATCCTGAAGGATTTTTGATGTTCTAGACGAAAATCAAATCACACCCAAAACCATCACCTGATCCTTCCCAACCCCCCAAAATCGATCAAGACTTCAAAATAGATACTTGACATGTACTAGAAAAAGATACTCCTAATCAAGATCTATCATTATAGATATAGATGAGTCATTTTGGAGCATCCTGAAGGATTTTTGATGTTCTAGACGAAAATCAAATCACACCCAAAACCATCACCTGATCCTTCCCAACCCCCAAAATCGATCAAGACTTCAAATAGATACTTGACATGTACTAGATAAATAGAAAAAGATACTCCTAACCAAGATCTATCATTATAGATATAGATGAGTCATTTTGGAGCATCCTGAAGGATTTTTGATGTTCTAGACGAAAATCAAATCACACCCAAAACCATCACCTGATCCTTCCCAACCCCCAAAATCGATCAAGACTTCAAAATAGATACTTGACATGTACTAGAAAAAGATACTCCTAATCAAGATCTATCATTATAGATATAGATGAGTCATTTTGGAGCATCCTGAAGGATTTTTGATGTTCTAGACGAAAATCAAATCACACCCAAAACCATCACCTGATCCTTCCCAACCCCCAAAATCGATCAAGACTTCAAAATAGATACTTGACATGTACAAGAAAAAGATACTTCTAATCAAGATCTATCATTATAGATATAGATGAGTCATTTTGGAGCATCCTGAAGGATTTTTGATGTTCTAGACGAAAATCAAATCACACCCAAAACCATCACCTGATCCTTCCCAACCCCCAAAATCGATCAAGACTTCAAAATAGATACTTGACATGTACTAGAAAAAGATACTCCTAATCAAGATCTACCATTATAGATATAGATGAGTCATTTTGGAGCATCCTGAAGGATTTTTGATGTTCTAGACGAAAATCAAATCACACCCAAAACCATCACCTGATCCTTCCCAACCCCCAAAATCGATCAAGA